>NW_015174872.1:605745-626890 GCF_001447785.1 Gekko japonicus | reverse complement strand
AGTTTTACAACCACCCCCCCCCCCCACAGCCTCTGCCTAGGGAGCAGCTGACATCATTCTCCTCTCCCAACTGAAAATTCCAACTGCCTTGCCGGGGGGGGGGTGAGTTTGAGGTGTGGAATGTAGTCCAATCAGCTTCCATATGTAAATGACCTTGGAACGCTGGGCGGGACTGCACAAAGCAGCCAATGAACCCAGCCAGTGTCTTCCGAGTGGCAGTTTTTTCGGCCTAACACTAAAGGAGTGCATTTTAGAATTCTGGCACCCAAAACCCTTTTATAATATAGGAGAGATAGCACTATAACAAAACACTCCAGGCATTCCAATGGCGTTGATATACTGCTATAAAGCGAACTTAAAAAAAAAAAAAGGCAGAGATCGCCTGCACGGGCGAAAAATGGCAGGGAAAAGCGCATTGGAACCGGGAGAGGAAACTGAAGACTACTTGGAAGCGGTTGACAGGTAAAACGCTTCAGCCCAGTTTCCTAAACGGGACAGAAGCATTTGTGTCTGAAATTACAAATATATTCCGGTAGGGAACCGGTTCTAAAACGGTTCTGTCTGAAATGACAGACCAGAAACCGTTTGGGTACTGTTCCTCTTCCAGATTATATAGTCTGTCTGAAATTCCTCTATGATGTGACAAAGGAGAGTTTTGTTGCCTTGGAGACAAGCTCTGGAGTCTGAGCTAAATATACTTGAGAGGGTCCTTGAAGTTAACAAATAGTTCTTAGTGTTATAGTAGGGAAATCAGTGGTCTACCTGAAAAAAGGGGGAGAGACAGAGACTAAAAGTGAGCAAATAAGATGGAACGAAAATGGAGAGAACATAAGAGTGAAATCTTGAATATCCATCTGGAAGCTGAGCATAAGCAGAAGTGTGGTATGATGTGAGGTTTAAATGGGGAGGAAGGTTTTGTCCTCCACCAAAGGAAAAAGGACAACACTTTTATACAAGGGGGCCTTTGACCATTGGGGGTGATTCTGAGAGGTATGGATGGTCATTTGGCCTTGTCCAAAAAAGTGGGGTGAGTTTTTGGAGTGCAGATATGGATGTTTGGTTCTGCCCAAATGTAATGAGTGACATTTTGGAGTACAGACCTCTAAAACATTACGGGCCATTTTTGTCTTACCAGTGGAGAGTAAAACCATAAGACCAGTTTCTAGGCTAATCAGGCAGCAAGTGAAAAATCACTTGCCCAAATAGGGAGTCCAGAGACTCAGAATAGAGTAGCCTTGGAGAGGGGTTAAGAAACAAAGGAGTAACAGAATAATGTGGCCTTTAGTAGATTAGAAACAGTCTAACCCATGCCAGTTTGTACTGAGGCCCAGGAGCAAGAGGCATCTGAGAACAGCAAGAATGTCTAAATACGGAAGTGAAGATATAGTTCAGGGGTGGCCAAACTTCCTTAACATAAGTGCCACATAGGATAAATGTCAGATGTTTGAGAGCCACAAGACAAGAACAAATATTACACACATGTTTTTATTGGAAAATATACAAATTTGCTTTTTATTAACATTAGAAGAAGAGGAGGAGGAGAGATTGGATTTATGACCCCTCCCTTCACTACCCAAAGGTATCTCAGAGCAGCTTACAAACTCCTTTCCCTTCCCCCTCCCCACAACAGACACCCTGTGAGGTGGGTGGGCTGAGAGAGCTCTTGACAGAAACTGCTCTTTTTTCAAGGACAGCTCTTATCAGAACTACAGCTTGCCCAAGGTTATCCAGCAGGTGCAAGTGGAGGAGTGGGGAATCAAACCCAGTTCTCCCAGATTAGAGTCCACGCACTTCCCGGGACATCTTCCTGAGTTTGACGCAGCTCACCCCAAGTTATGGGAAACCTGGGTAGAGCACTTATAATTCTTCGTAAGGTTCCAGGGCATCGACGACGCCGACAAAAAGAAATCGCTCCTACTCAGCGGCTGTGGCATCACCACCTTACGCCTTGTTCAGAGCCTCATCGTGCCCAAGATCTTGGATGAGGACACCTACAAGGAGTTGGTCAAGGCACTCACTGACCATTTTGCGCCTCAACTCACCAAGATGGCGAGGCGCATGGACTTCTTTGCACGCCAGCAGAAGTCCAATGAAGCGGCCACCGACTTCATGGCCAAACTCCACAGGCTGGCCATCCACTGTGGATTCCCTGACCTAGGAGACGCCCTCCTTAACCAATTTGTCGTGGGCATCAGGGAACAGAAGCTCCACCGTAAGCTCATCGGCCACGTGGAGCTGACGCTAGACAAAGTGATGCAAGAGGCCACAGTCTTCGAAAAATCTCAACGCGACCATCGAGCCCACGCTGCACATCACACCTCAGCCTCTCAGCCTCTCCGGTCTCTGATGAGGACGAAGTGCACCAGGTCCATCACCCTGCTTGCCGTGACTCACGGCCTTCCGCCACCACTGGAGTGTGCCCTGCACAGTCATCTGCTCAAGCGCCCTGTGCCAGCTGCGGCAAGGACCATGAACGATGCTCCTGCTGGTTCCATGATGCGACCTGCCGGACCTGCAGCAAGATCGGTCACATAGCACATGCCTGCCACTCCAGAGGGACCAGACGTCGCTCCGCTGTACACCAGAAATCCGCTGAACTCCACACAATGGCCATTCACCAACACCAGATATTGAACTTGCCCTGGGACACCCCCAACAAAATTAAAGTAACCGGCCACCGACTTCATGGCCAAACTCCACAGGCTGGCCATCCACTGTGGATTCCCTGACCTAGGAGACGCCCTCCTTAACCAATTTGTCGTGGGCATCAGGGAACAGAAGCTCCACCGTAAGCTCATCGGCCACGTGGAGCTGACGCTAGACAAAGTGATGCAAGAGGCCACAGTCTTCGAAAAATCTCAACGCGACCATCGAGCCCACGCTGCACATCACACCTCAGCCTCTCAGCCTCTCCGGTCTCTGATGAGGACGAAGTGCACCAGGTCCATCACCCTGCTTGCCGTGACTCACGGCCTTCCGCCACCACTGGAGTGTGCCCTGCACAGTCATCTGCTCAAGCGCCCTGTGCCAGCTGCGGCAAGGACCATGAACGATGCTCCTGCTGGTTCCATGATGCGACCTGCCGGACCTGCAGCAAGATCGGTCACATAGCACATGCCTGCCACTCCAGAGGGACCAGACGTCGCTCCGCTGTACACCAGAAATCCGCTGAACTCCACACAATGGCCATTCACCAACACCAGATATTGAACTTGCCCTGGGACACCCCCAACAAAATTAAAGTAACTGTGTATATTGAGGGGGCGCCCTGTGAGACAGAGTTGGACATGGGATTCTCTATCTCTATTATTTCTAAAGAGACTCTCTGGAGACTCTGCCCGCAGGGGGCCCCGCATTTGAGACCCGCCGGGTTCACCCTCAGAGACTTTCAAAAGAACCCGGTGGCTGTTAAGGGGTGGGGCAAGTACCACGTGCAATACAAGGACTTTGATGGGGTTTTGGACTTGCTGGTGGTTGAGGGATGGCTCACTAGTTTGTTGGGACTACCGTGGTTTCCTTCCCTGGGGTTCGGCGTGATGGGAGTACATCAAGAGAAGCCTATAGACTTTCGCAATGTATGTGATGAGTTCCCGGTGGTTTTCAATGGTACGCTTGGCTGCTACACCGGCCTGGCCGTTTCCCTAACTCTCGACCTGGCCATCTGCCTCATCCGCATGAAGTCCAGGTGCGTTCCATTTGCACTTAAGCCAAAGATAGATGTGGAGCTGGATCACCTGGTGGCTCAGGGATTTTTGGAATCTGTGCTGCATGCCCTTTGGGAGACCCCCATAGTCACTCCCATGAAGCCCAATGGGGACGTCCATATTTGTGCGGACTACAAATGCACAATTAACAAGGCCTTGCAGGACCACGCTTATCCCGCTCCAGTGGTCGGCCATGTACTGGCGTCCTTAGCTGGCATGAAGGTTTTTGGTAAACTGGACTTTGTTGACGCCCCAACCCCTCAGTCTAAGTCAGAACTCCAGGCTTTTTTGGGACTGCTGAATTTCTACCATTCCTTCTTGCCCCACAAGGCCACTGTAGCCGTGCCCCTGCACCGCCTGCTGGACAAGTAAGCTCCCTGGGTCTGGGGCCCAAAGCAGGCCTCTGCTTTTAGGGCTGTCAAAGAACTGCTAACTTCCAATGCCGTCCTCGCCCACTTCGACGAGTCCCTCCCCGTTGTCCTCGCCTGTGACGCTTCTCCGCACAGGGTTGGGGCTGTCCTGGGTCACCAGCTGCCTGATGGCCGGGAGGTCCCCGTGGCCTGTTACTCCCAGACTCTATCCTTAGCCAGGTACAACTACGCGCAAATTGACAAGGAGGCTCTGGCAATTGTGGCAGGGGTGAAAAAGTTTCACGACTACCTCTATGGTTGGCCCTTTACTGTCGTCACCGATCACAAACCCCTGCTGGGCCCCAGATCGCTAGACGCCGCAGATGCTGTCACCCAGGGTGCCACTATGTGCTTCTTCACCGAACCAGAAAAGCGATGGGTCACATCGACGCTCTCAGCTGCCTCCCGCTACCCTCCTGCAACCCAGACCTGGCTCCGACCCACCAGATCATGCTCCTCGAGGACGTGTCCGACCATCCCATCTAGGTCTCTGACATGTCCCACCACACCGCGTGGGACTACATCCTCTCTCATGTTTTGGACTGGGTGGGGAGGGGTGGCCCGCCAGCTGGGTGGGTCCGGAATTTGCTGCGTTCTCCTTCTGCTGGGATGAACTGTCAGCCCACAAGGGTTGTCTGTTGTGGGGCAGCCGGGTAGTCATGCCTGCCCCGCTACACCAGCGAGTCCTAACACCCTTACACAACATGCATCCTGGGATTGTGCAAATGAAAGTGCTGGCCCGCAGCTACGTTTGGTGGACAGGCATGGACAGCGAGATAGAGGACTGTGTCAAACACTGCCAGCCATGCCAGGAGTCCCAACCGGAGCCACCCCGGGCCCCAGTGCAGCAGTGGGAATCCTCCCACAAACCATGAGCCCGACTGTGCCTAGATTTTGCGGGCCCCTTCCAGGGTCAAGTCTTCATCCCGGTAGACTCATACACCAAATGGTTAGAAGTGATCCCGGTTCCCTCCACATCATCCCAAGCAGTGATCCGCTCCCAATGGTGGGTCTTGAGCACACATGGCATACCCAACACAGTGGTCATGGACAATGGGATGGCTTTCACCTCAGCAGAATTCCAGTTCATGGACTACTACGCCATTCGGCATGTCCGTTCCGCTCCCTTCCACCCGGCAACCAATGGCCAGGCCGAGCAGATGGTGAGAACGACAAAGGAATCCCTTTGCTGGATCATCCATGGGGACTGGGACCACCAACTGGCGGCCTTCCTCTTCGGGCAGCGGGTAACCTCGAGCACCACCACTGGCCACAGCCCCGCGGACCTGCTCATGGGCCTCGACCATCTACACCCAGACCAGGCTCCAGAGCACAGTTCGGCCCCGGAAACCCAAGCAGCTCCCTGTGGATTCTCCCTGGGCGACCCCGTTTACACAAAAAACTTATCCAGGGGCCCTGCATGGGTCCCAGCCAAGGTCATCAGGGTAACCAGGCCCCTGTCTTATGAAATTGACACTGAAGAAGGCCAGCTGCTCCGCACATCAACCAGCTCCGCAGCCACCTCCTCCCAGTCAAAACCAAGTCACCTGCGTCCCAGCCAGATGACAGCGAAGAGGACCTGCCAAGCCTCAGAACACAGGAACCCGAGAACTCACCAACTGTAAGTGAACAGCCCGCTGCCAGGGAACAGCCATCAGAGACAGCTGGTGGAACGCCAGACAGCCGTTTCCGAGGCCCCCGACTCCACGTCAATACCACCTCCGGTCCCCAGTTCCTTGGCAGGTCCGACCAGCGATGCAGCCCTGGAACCCTCGACCCCGCCAGCAGAGGAGGGGTGTTATGTATCGCGATGGAACCATATGTGGGGAAAGGGCTTGCTAGCAAACATGTGCTTGGGGGCGCATCACAATAGGAGGTTTGGATCCTAGAATGAACCAATAGATTGATCCAGATCCTAGTAATAGCCAATTGGTAAACAATGCCCTGTAAATAGCCTATCGTGAGATGTGGGGTATGGTGTGTTCCATGAATATAAGCAGGGCTCTGATCCTGCAAGTTTGTCTTAGTTTTGAGCTGAAACCATTTAATAAACATGAGCTAATCACTCTACGCATCTGAACCCAGTATATTTCAGTAACCATGACTAGTAAAATCAGTTCTTTAACTGCAACTTCAGATCATGAGTTGGAGGCAATAGCCAGTTTTACTAAGCCACCGAATGCTCACTGTGCATCTCATAACAAACTCGGCCTACTGGAAACCTGGGAAGGGAAAAGGCAAGCCGTACACAAAAGTACAAGTCCATGGTTCATTCCTATGGCTCAGAGATTGGCCTGCAATAAGCCACAGGATATGTGTAAAAAATAGGTTAGCTTGCAAATGACAATTTAAAAGAACTCAAACAGCTGTGGTATAAAGGATTTTATTGCTTAAAAATAGCAATTGTGCATAGAGCAAACACAGAAGTAGGTAAATATTAAGGATTTTACATTTTCTTATACATCTTTGATACTAACAGGGAATGTATTTGCAACTTTTAAAAGAATTAATTTTTTCTGCTTTAGAATTACCCGATGTTTACAGCAGTTTGCATCAATTTACTATTTCAGTTGTTTACTCATCTTTCAAGTACTTTTCCAGTACTACCTTATTAATTTTGGAGTCCATAGCTGTTAAAACACCCAGATGACCAGTATATTAGTCACTATTACAGGTTGACTAAATACAACCCAAGGCTTCACTCCACAATCTTTTATTGGGCAGCCAGATGTGATGGAGGCATTCACATGTGATTACACTTACGGTAAGTCCATCCTTTCATGAATAAAGTAGGCGGTGTTTACTTTTAAAAAACAAATATGAAGCACATTGGCAAGCCAGAACCTAAACCCTCCCCCATCCATTGGAGGTGTGGGGTAAAGCAGGACAGACATGGTTTTGCTTCTTTGGCTTGTGGGCCCTGTTTTTCTTCAAGTCAATCCCCTTGATTTAGATGTGAATGGGTAGACATGGGTAAAAATACACATGAATCTGACCCTTAAACATGGTACTGTACCATTGCTCAAACTAGCACCCCGAATACACACAAAGCAAGTCCCATTTAATTAAACAGAAAACTCAAATGTGGCTTAAAATCACACCCAAGCCTAAACCAAGTTTACTTCATTTTAATTAACTTACGTATGCCGGCCTTGGAGATACAAGGCTGTTTCCAGACCAGCTGTCTTGTCCATCTTAACATTTGATTTTGAAATCATGCTGGGGAACACAAGCCATCCAGTACACACACCTTGTGGAGTCATGGAGAAAGGATGGGATAAAGCACCAAGCACTGCCATTTGGAAAGTCACCAAACACCACTGGATCTAGGTACTTCATTAGTAAGTCCCAGTAGCTCATATGGTTATTCCACATTGATGTTGCAAAACACTAATTAACACTCTTTTTTTCTGTAGCAGACTTGTATTGCATTGCCTTTCCATGAACATATTTTAAATGCTAAATAAATAGGAGCCTCCTTTGCATTACATGAACAGATGTAAAACACTTTCACCTTAATTCAGCAAATCCAGGCTTCAGGAGAAAATCAAGCATCAGGCTACCAAAACTGTGGGGTGAGAATGGAGACCAAACCAATATGGGAAGTCCCAGCAGTATATGATGTATGAGACACCCAGAAACCACCCAAGGTGTAGGGGAGTCTCAGAAAAGACACCCATGGTCATTTAAATAAAGAATATGTCAAGAATATGTTGAATATGCAACCAATGTAAGGGTGTAGGTATTGTTGGTATGGGAGAGGATAAAAATGCAGACCTTTGGTAATTGGGCCCTGACCTGGATGGCCCAGTCTAGCCCAGTCTTGCTAGTTCTTGGAAGCTAAGCAGCATCAACCCTAATTAGTACTTGGATGGGAGACCACCAAAGAATTCCAGGGTCATGAAACAAAGGCAGGCAATGGCAAACCATCTCTGTTCATCTCTTGCTGTGAAAACTCTACAGGGTTGCCATAAATCGACTGCCACTTGGTGGTGCTTCTCTCTCTCTCTCACACACACACAGTGGGGCCAGGACACTAGAAGCTCTCCCACTGTTGCCCCCCCAAGCACCAAGAATACAGAGCATCACTTGCCCCAGACTGAGAGTTCCTGTCTATACCTTGTGGCTAATAGCCATTGATGGACTTCTGCTCCATATGCTTATCTATTTCCCTCTTGAAGCTGTCCATGCTTGTAGCTGCTGCCACCTCCTGTGGCAGTGAATTCCATGTGTTAATCACTCTAGATCTGGACATAGATCTGAAGGAATGGGGGAGATTAGACTGACAGTAAAGCTCTATCAGACTGAGGAAGACCTGAGCTTTCACCAACCTTAGCAGCTAACCAAGTACAGCAGTTGATAGATAGGTGGTCAGATTAATTGTATCTGAATTAGTCTAGAAGCTTGGATAAGTATTAGATCTACTACAGGAAGATTCTCTAAGAACTAAATTGTGCAGTGAACAAACAATAAGGAGTGCTATGAAAATAAAGTGTTGATCTAGTAACGCGAGAACTGAAAGGAAAATGTACTTTAAATAGAACTGCTACAGCAACACACGCATTTAAATATAATTTAACAAAAAAAGTATAATTTAATTTCATTTAGCTCTGAAATTATATCAGTAGAAATACCTTGTCCTGCTTTGGGAACAGTGAGGAACACTGATGCCAGCTGCAATACCTTAGCTGAGCTTTTGTTTGCTCTTCCTGCATATATCTTGTGGGCAGGAGAGAGGCATGAGCTCTTGGGTGTGAACTAAAGGGCAAGAGCCAAGGGGCTCTTGCGGTACAGGCCATATGAGCTCAGCTTGCCCAGCTTCCAGTTTTAGACACAAGTTTCTTGAGCACAGACAAACCTTAAACCCAATAGCTCGGAACTACTTTGACTAAGAGCGCGATCATATGCACAATTAGCCACGCCATAGGCGTGAATGCCGGGCCGATTTAAAGGGCACAATCAGACACATCTGGGAAGCACCTCGCACCCGTTGGCAACCCGTTTTGCTCTGCCGCAGAAGCGGAGCAAAGACACTAGGGAAAGTCCTGTAGCAAATAGGTTGCTACGGCCACGGAGGTCTTTCCCATCTGATCGCTCTAGCACGCTCTCATGGCGTCAGGATGGTCTGATCAGGCCATCCCGACTCCATGCCGTTGTTTCCCCCCCCTTCTCAGTACGCGCATCATCACACACTCCATAGGGAGCCCTCAGTGCTGAGAGGCGATTCATCGATTCCCCATTTAAGCACATTGGGAACTAACGGCCAACTCTCCCCCCCCCCGACTCACCCGCTTGTTGCATCTGATCACAGTGGCAGCATGCCCCCGTAGCTTCAAACGATTGTGTGATCATGCAACTGCGGGTCAAATTCCTCCGGGGGAAATAGCCTCTCTTCCCCCCACGTTATCTCGTGCGCGTGACCACCACCTATGTTTCATGCACAGCAAGTTACAAAACACATCAAATCCCATAAATAAATCTTTATAGTAATTCATAAGATTTTTCCACAATTTTTTAAAAAGTGGAGTAATGTCTATAGAGGAGTTCACTAAGAGACACCAGGACAGACAATCCTGTGAACTAAGCAGCTTTAAAGACCTGCATTCTCAAGTCTCAATTAAATATCCAAATGCAACAGTAGTCTTTTGTATCAGCATAGTAGTTCCATCTCTCATAGGCTACAAAAGTGCTATTTTCAAATCCATAAATAACTGACACAAAGTACAGGACTGAATTGTTGTCATTCTAGACATGATTCTGATTTGTGGATATCTCTTCACTGCAGTTTCCAAATGAATAAATGATAGTTTCAGCTAGCTACAAGTTATTTTGTATCCTAACCAAAGCCTCTTATGAAACTAGTTGTCTGGACCCAACAAAGACAGGCTTCTGCCCGAATCACTTGCTGAACTGCAAATGCTGGGTGTAAATTTGTTGTGAATTGGTAAAATAGACATTGGACTGCAGATTCTATTTGCACTGCATCTCAAGATGCATTCAAATGTGTGGCTCTGTCCACATTCTAGCACAACTAGTCAGGTCTAGGTAACTTTTGAAAGTGCAAGTAGAGCAGCTTTGAGAAATCATGAATGTGAATACTTCAGGTTTAGTCAACAGTATTGATCAATTTATGATTTTTGGCAGCAAAGAGGAATTTTTTCCTTGCTTGCAAGGAGATGGGAGAAATGGATCAGACCACTTAAGATTGTAAAGTCTGTCTTTCAATGAACCTTCACAAGAAAAACTCCATGCAAATGGAAAACTAGCACAACAGGAAGAAAGCTTCTACTCCCTCACTTTGTTTGCTGTGATGGTTTTTTGTTTGCAGAGGGTTAAAACTAAAGCATTCCACAAAATGTGACTCCACACCTGCATTCTGAAGTGGTACAGTCCATTCAACCACTTCTGTTCTCTGTTACTCCATTCTCCTGCAGGGAAGAACCAGACCCCAGACCCAGCAACTTTTCAGTGTACAGTTAGCTTGATACCGGAGGTTGTGCTTGTAGTGAAAATATTAATGCGGCAAGGAATGCATTGAAAAGTGAACATTATAACACAATGTACACATATAAAAATAATAGAGGCAGCATATTTGAAAGGCATTTACATTGTGCTCATAAATGTAAGCGAGTTTTGAAGGAAGCTCTCTTATTTTGCAGACATTAGCATATTTCTCAGAATATTATAGAGGGAATATTACTTTATTTTTAAGAGTAGTTTGGCTACTGCGATGCAAGCATGCAATCTATCAAGCACTGCGGCAGTATAATCTCTGTCTGAAATGAAGAATCACACACAATCAGTTTTTATTAAACTGGTTTTGTACAACATGTCTAGTTCCATTTGCTTAAATGCAGTAGATCTCAGCATGGCTTGAAGCCAAACCATACACCTGGATCATATTAGGAAGCCAAACATACACCTGGATCAAGGTAATAATAATAACAGCATCCCGTGATTAGAAACTGAAAGTGCACATCATGTTGCTAAGGCACTGCTGGGGTTAATCCTGTTTAAGGCGAAGATTTCCAAAGTGATCTGGTGGTACTGAAAGCTTAATTGGACTTTAACATTACAAAAATAAAAAAGTAACATCAGATATAATACATATTCTTGGGTGATCAGCCTGATCCCACCACCTTACCTGTTTCTAATCCAGATTGTATATTTCTAGCCAATTGGCAATAAATAATAGAGTAAGGCGCAATTTTCAAATTCCCTTTTGAGTTTTAAGGTCATTTCTCAAAAATCACCCGACTCTTATATCTGTAAATACTAGGGGTAAATGCTAAATGGCAACACTTTGTATTTGCTAACACAGAAGTTTGCTATTCTCAAAATTTCCACCGACATGGTACTTATCAGGTATCAGCATGTGGAACTAATAATATTTACCATACTAAAATGCTAACTATGCCATCTTGTGATGATTTTATCACATCAAGCATGAAACATGAAAAATGGCCTTAGTTGTATATAATGCAACCAAAAATGACCTGTGAAGATTCAATATACTACTGCCTTAGGGAAGACAATGGTATAAAGGTCTGGAAAATGTTTTTAGCTCCCTTTAAAAGTGGCGGCTGACCCATCTCGAACTGTATCATTACAAAAAAAATATCACCATTTCAGTTACCATGTTGTTATTTAACACCTGTATTCACTTGAACAAAGCAGCTACAGGAAGAACAGGCATGACCTGTTATTTTACTTCCTGGGTTTCTTATTCCCAGTCATGACAAAATAATTATCATCTTGTTTAGTCTTCAAAGTAGTACCTTTTAAACCACCAGGCGTTCCTTTAACAGTTGCAGTTGGGGCCTTTGCTTTTAAAGGAGGATTCTTATTAGCTGGATCATGGATTTTATTACTCTTCTGGGAGGCTTTAAATGACGACTGATTATTGGTGGCAGCCTGCATTGTCTTCTTCCCGGTCTCAGCTATGGTTGATGTCTGGGGAAGACGCACAACCGACAGCGGAGTACGCCCAGGACATTTTGAGGTGTCAGATCCTACATGAGGTCTTGCTCTGTTACTTTGAACCTTTCCATTGGCTGAAGACTGGCTGCTCACAAGTGAAGATACAGTTTTACCTCTTGTTTTTATAGCAGATGTTGACTGTGATGATTTATCTGCCATAAGTGAGGAGGCTGAACCTAGTTGTTTGGGACTAGCAGCAGTTCTGATGTTTTTGGCTTGGTTAGTTTCTAGCATGCCTCTTTGTGATGGTAAAGTTGGAGAGGTAGGTTTAGAAGCAGATTTTGCAGAAGAGTGTTGAGAGCATGCTGGGCTAGGGACACGAAGATTTCTCTTAGTTGGCGCTGCATGTTTCTCAAGAGGTGGCTTAGGTTTGGCACTTTGCCCAGCTTTGCTGTTAGATGGAACACAGTCTTGTTTGGAGGTCACTTTTTTAGTTGTCCCAGGAAGCCCAGAAAGTTTACTTGCTGAACAAGAAAGAACTGGGTGAGATATGGCTGGAGAATTGTGGAAATGAGCAGGTTTGACTGATGACAAAATATGTTTCGGAAGCAATTCTGAAGAAGCCGTAGCAGTTTTTAGTAAGGCAGATGAAGAACATTTATTTGTAGGTTGCACACATTTTGAAATACATGCAGATTTATGAGCAGGATATGGTGATTTTTTTAAAGTAACAGTGGAAGACTTAGAAGATGGCTGGCTGTTATTTACTGAAGGCCCTTTTGACTGGGGATTGGCCAATGCCACTTTGGTTGAAGAAGGTGTGTGCGCTGTTGCTTTTGAGGAAGACTTAGCTACTGCCTGCTTCCTATGAGGTACATGAGAGTTCTTTGGAACTGAAGCAGTAGAGGGCTTTGAATTTTGCTTCTTATATGTATCAACAGCTGATATGGGATTCATGAGAGGTGGTTGTGGGGTTCTGGCAGATGAATCAGGAACCATCTCACTAGACACACCTTTTTGAAATGCTAAAATTTTTTGTTCCAATGTTGCAAACTGCAGCACTCGGCAAGGGTCGTATTTAAGAAGGAAACCTTGAAGAGTATCCCAGCCTCCACCGACACGTACCATCACGTGCTTGCCATGTAGCATCTAGCAGGGAAAGGGAGAGAAAAGGATAGTAGAATATTTGCTTAAGTGCTACAATTTATAACCAATATATTTTGGTGATTATAAAACCCTCAGATGCTGCTTTTCCTGGGATCTTATGATATGTTTCTTCAGCCATCTTCAGCCAACTTCCCCCCAAAGTTACACAGATATCCCACTCTGGCCCTGAAGACCGCATCACACATCCTATGTAGGCAGCGGAGAACAGGTATAAGCAGCTAACAATTACTGATGCAGATCAGTTATGCTGAAGCTTCGCCTACCAGCAGGAAACAGGAACATTCCTCCCATTCAGTGAAGAGCTTGGGAGGACAAGGTCACCAGGATGATGTATGCATGAATGAAATTAAGTGTGTCTTAACAACTCTTGCAGGGGCACTGAACACGACAAAGCCAAACATTTTGAGAAACTGCACTTACTCGAATGAAGAGTATTCTGTCTCCCAATCTATAGCGTCCTTCAGATAAATACTCAATTGAAAATCTATGAGAGCAACTGCAAGGAGGATCTTCAGCAATGTGCTTAACCTGCATTGTAGAAGATTGTGTGTTACTGCATTGTTTTTAAAACAAAAACTCAAAGATGGATTTCCTATTTTTCTATAAAAATTATTTCACAGAAAGCAAAGTAATGTTCATTTCAACATGATTTTCCTTTCCTTCTGCATCAGGAATCCCGAGTTACCCAAATAGGCAGTCTCCTAATTAGTTGGGGGAATTAGCTTTAAGGAGACAGGACAAGAGGGGGTAACTGGGATTCTCCAGCTATGTTTATGGGGATTTTGGCCTTATGAGAACTCTTGAAATAAACCAGGCAGATGTTCAACAGGAAAAGTTTTTATTTTAAAAAATAGAAATGAGCAAAAACATACTTATACAAACAGAAAACACATACAGAGCTAGCTAAGAGGGAGGAGAGGAGAGAAAGATCTTAGGGAAGGATCATAACTACCAGTCTCAAGGAAAGGTCCAGTGTTTCGTGAGGAGAAGACAGCCCAGCAAACTGGGGGTGTATGTGGAGAATCCAAGGCACACATACATGCTGTTGGGAAGTAGAGTGCTTCTGATACAGGGCTATATACTCTGGTGGGTATAACGCATTTGCCAGAAAATAACTTAATGGGCTTTTCTGAGGTGGACAATGATGAGTGAGAGGTTTGATGACCCTACAAGTACCCTGCAGGAAGGGCTAATGGATTAGGTGAATAGTGGGAGGGCTTTTAGTGTCCTGGCCCCACTGCTGGACCTCCTGATGGCACCTGGTATTTTTGGCCACTGTGTGACAGAGTGTTGGACTAGATGGGCCATTGGCCTGATCCAACATTGGATTTTCTTATCTTCTTAACTAAGCGTTGCTTAACTGTCACTTAATTAGGGTAAATGGGTGCAGAGGAAGCAAGGTTGGACTTGAATGGGATTAGTCCAAGGGTGACTCAATAGGTTTTGGGAGACCCATTGTCCTAAACTGTGCATCCCTCCGGGGTACGGAGGAGACAGTAGACAGTCCGTCACTCTGACTCATCTTCCAAAATACTTGCCCAAGCTTGTTCCTGACTAGCATCAATTTTGTTTCATTTCCAGCCAGGCAGTGTCCTGCACTTATGATTTTGGGGGTTTTATTTTAAGAAGAGTGTTTCTGCATCTATAAGCTAGAAACTGCCCCTCTGTGGGAGGAGGGGTCTGACCGCTAACACCACATCCTTAAAAAGCTCATTCAATGATTTTTAGTAACTACTGTATAGTTCACATAAGAGCATTTCATTTTTCTCTTTCTGCATTTTAATTTACTTTTCCTTGATAATTAGTTGGACAATGAAGAAGCTGAAAGGAAGAAAGTTGATTCCTTTGAAATGTGTTAGAGGAGAGTTTTATGAATATTGTAGACTGCCAAACACAAATAAGTGGGTTCTAAATCAAATCAAACTTGAACTCTCCCTAGAACTAAAATGACTAAACTGAGGCTATCATACTTTGATCACATTATGAGAAGACAAGAGTCACTGGAAAAGACCATAATGCTAAGAAAAGATGAAGGCAGTAGGAAAAGACAACCCAACATGAGATGGATTGACTCAGTAAAAAAAGCCATGGGACTCAGTAGGGTTGCCAAGTCTGGGTTGGAAAATACCTGGAGACTTTGGGGGTGGGTCCAGGAGAGGGAGGGGTTTTGGGAGGGGAGGGGCCTCAGCATGGCACAGTGCCACAGAGTCCACCCTTCAAAGCAGCCATTTTCTCCAGGGGAGCTGATCTCTGTCAGCTGGAGATTCGTTATAAAAGTGGGAGATCTCCAGTCCCCACCTGGAGGCTGGCAACCCTAGGACTTAGTTTGCAAGAGCTGAGTAAGTCTGTTAATGGTAGGATGTTTTGTAGAACAACTGTTCATTGGTTTGCCATAAGCGACCTGACAGCATGTAACACACACAGTTGGGACATTATGACTCAAATCTTAGGAAAAGTATTAAGTTCAAAAAGATCTAAGGATCTAGCAGTGCACATGACTGAAGCCTATTTAGGAATAATTCTGTGGTGTTGCACAACTAGATTATTAGTAAAGTGAGATTATTGGATAACAACATATTAATGGTCCGATAACCAAACAGAACTAATAAACTTTGAAGCTGTTTCTTAAGAGTAGAACACTAAATCTGTTGCTGTATGCATTTATCTTGTTCCCAGTGCATTTAAGTAATACCATTTACTGGCTGTTTAACGTGTCATGTTTAATATTGTGCTTTGTTCAGATTTCTGCTTTGTTTCGGGTTTTTGCAATCCCAGTCCTATTTCATTGCTTTTTTTATATCTCATCTATTGATTGCATTGATTTACATTGTGTAATCCACCTTGTGTCTCAGCGAGAAAGGTGGACTGTAAATAATGTGTGTGTGTACATGTGCTTCAATTGATCTCTAACATGAATATATAAGCATATTTGCTTATTCACTTCAGTGGAGGAGCATGTAATAGGTAGATAATTCAGTGAACAAATTTCCAGTTGATATAAATGAAATAATCTTTCAGAGTCTTCATAAAACAAAATATATGTGATGCTTACTGCTTCATGTAACTCTCCATGCTGACAACATGATTTGGGGGTGATGACAGAAGCTACAGGATCAGAAGACATTAGCAGAGTCTCTTCCAATTCAATTTCTTTCTCCAGTTTTACTAATACAGGTGGTTCCACTCCATATCTAAGGGAAAAGGAAAGAAGGTATGAACAAAGTACGAACATAAGAGTAGTCCTGCCGGAACAGACCAGCAGCCCATCTAGCATACCATCCTGTTTCATGAAAGGCCTACGGGCAGATCATGGGTTAAGTAACCTGCACAGCCAGTTTTCAGCCATTGAGAAAAAGTCTTTGCCAGGACTTCTTGACTTGTGTATCAGTATACTGTAGATGAGGGATCTCAGTATGTACATTGGCCAGCTGCAGATACTGACCCACAGACTGATGCCACTGGTGATGCCCCTTCTGTTGGGCATCAAACAGCAACTTGGAATTATGAGAAACTTTCAAAACCTATGACCAAATTTCAAAAGCCTGTGTCCTATTTTTTTATTTTTGGTTCTCAATTCATTACAATTACTTCATTCCCTGTTGGTTTTTACTGGGCTCATCATACTGATTTATGGTCTGGTGTAAGGATGGGCACAAACCAGCTCCCGAGCCAAAATTTGGCACGAACTTGGGCTGGCTCGAGCCCCCAAACATGTTTGGGGAAGGTGCCTTCCATGAACATTTCCCAGACTTTTATTTGGTTTGGCTGTTCGGGGCCATTTCAATCTAACAGTTGAACAGCATAGGGTCCACAGGTGAGCTGTTAGATTTAAATGGCTAGCAGCCATTTCAACTTAACAGCTGACAGGGTGCACCCACCCTGCTATTAGGTTAAAATTGTTGCAAAACATTTCACTGGTCATTTTCGCCTCCCCCCTCACTTTGAACCGGGGGCAGCAAAATGAACGGGTTAAATGGCCGCCAGCCATTTAACCCTTCCTGGGTGATCTGCCCGTTTCTCCTGGATGCAACAAGCCACCGGTGGGAGAAAAGGGAACTGAACTTGCCGGACTGGCTCAGTTTGGGTGGGGATCTTTTGGCTCAGTTTGGAGTTTGGTTCAGGGGCCACCCCAAACTGATTTTTTTTACATTCGTGCCTATCCCTAGTCTGGTGGGTTTAATTTCCTGAACTGGGATTTCTTACATGGGGCCTGAATCCCTGATGAAAACTTGGGAAATACATTGACTACACCCAATGCATTCAAATTGTCTAGCCAGAGAACTATATTAAGTACATACCTTGATACAATGCGACCAATTTCTAATAGACAGAGGTATACCTGTCTTGGATCCTTATGCAGGACTGTGAGAAAAATAAAGTGTCAATGGTTTGCTGTTATCATGAGCAGTTAACTTATGTTTAATAAAAGCCAGTTGCAGGTAAAAAATAGCAACAACTGAGAGAACTTAAAAAACAAGAAAAGATAGGAAAATGGTAAGGGAGGAGGGTGTAGTATACATCAACAGTTGCCACGCTCCCTGTCAGTAGAAAAATCTTAAAAGCTTATGTCCAACCCTGGTAATTTCCCACTTCAACACAACACTGCTTTATTTCCCCATCCAAAAATTATCAAATCCAGGCTAGGAGAAATTTAGTCTCTCTAATTAAACACTCTGCCAAGGATATACAAAGCATATACTTCTGACACAAAGTCTGCTACTATAAGTAATCTGTAGCTTTCTAAATACTTTGAGCTATGTGTAAGTTGCAACACTGAGCAAGCTTGGTGACAGATTCCTTGGGGGGAGGGGGATTCTAATGATAAATTTTGCCAATTCCATTTACTAGACAGAAATTGAAGCAGTCACCTTGCCTAGCACATCTATAGATTGTACTAATGAAAAATATTTGACAGGGGAAAATGAATAAAAATAAGCAGCTTGGAATGTGTCTGTTTCATCTAAAGATACTGGAATTCAACAAAAGTGAATGTATAGAATAGTAGTTACTGCCAATTGTTTGAAGTGCAAATCAATGGCTGCGAACTGAACTGTATAATCAGTCCTAGTTTAAAGAACAACCTTGTACTGCAAACAGTAAAAGCTGTGTCTCAACAAGTGCAAACATTTCACAATTGTTTAAGAAATATTTTTCATTCAAGGTTGGGAATATATGGGTGTGGATCATTTTAAAAAGACAGGCAATATTAAAGCCTTAATTAGCAGACACAATTGTGAATGACTTGTCTTAATGTGCAGTCAGAGATTTCATGAGTCTGGCAGGTGCTGGTTTCAAGTCCAGCCTGAAAACTGGAAGCAAGGAGTCCGCTCCTCCAGAGGCAAAACCCATGCAAAATCTATTACTTTGACAATGTGAATGCAGCTGAAGGAGTTAGCTCTAAATGTGTTTGACTGTTTTCATAACTACCTAGTTAGAAAAAAAACCCACAATTCATGTTTCTGATGCAAAATGTTAATGGCTAATAAGTTGCTGCCACTACAAGCCCAGAGGCCTTACTTGACTGTCTAGCTTAGCTGCCATGCTCTTCAAACATGTTATACAGAAAATGTCCATTGGGTGCGTCCAATTCCTGAAAGGTGTGGCACATTCTATACAGATGTCAGTGGTCCATGCACTAGACACAGTTTACTCAAGAACTCAACAAGAAAAAAAATTGTACAAGAACTGTTCCCAAGAGCATGGAAAACTATTAGGCAGTCAAGCATGGGTTTTAACATACCATAGTAACTATTGCGTCCTTCATATCCATCGCCCTTCATTATCAACAGAGTTTGACACCAATAAAAACAGCATCTCTCCTTATAATAATTGTGTTTTGGGGTGGCCCTTAGCCTATGGGGTGGTGAGGAAAGATGCGCTCCCTCAGCCATTGGGCCACCAGCTGCCATTCAGGACTCCTGGCGTCCCATTGGCTGGGGGGGAGGGAGGGACAAGGCTGGCCAGACCCTTGCGAACTGGGGACGGGTCCGACTGATGGCGCCGGCGGCAACCGGTTGGCGGGGAGAGAAGGGGATGGCCGCGCAGCACTTCCCTGTGCTGCTGCACCCTGACTCAGGGACACCGTGGGCACTTCTGCTGGGGTGGTGCCCCTGTCCTCGCCACCCTGGCAGCGTGCCCTGCCTCACCTCAGGATGGGGGGGAGGCCATGCCGTGCTTCCCGGGGCCGCCACGGCCTGGCCTGGGGACGCAGGGGGCAGTTCTTCGGGGAGACCGTTCGGCCTCCACCAGCTTTCCCTCTGCCGCCCTTGCTGGCCTGCCAGCGTGCCTGAGCCGCGGGGGGGGGGGGGGGGAGCCGCTGGAAGGGGAGGTGCTTTAAACCCCCTCCCCTTCCTTCTCGGCCCCGACTTCCTCGCAGCCATGTGAGGCCGAGCGCGCCGCTGGAAGGGGAGGCAGTTGACACCCGTCCCCTTTCTTCTCAGACCTGGCCGTCTCCCCTTCCCTGTCTGCGCTGGCTTCCTCAAGCTCCCTGCGTGCCAGCTGGTGGAGGGACCCTGCCTGTCTTTGCGGGAGGGGGACTCGTGCTGCCAGGGAAGGGGCCACGCCCGTCCACCCATGCTAGCGCCTGTGGCATTCCTGCCTACAATGGGCCTTCCTCCTAGTATATCATAATGGACCATTTATGCTAAAAACACTCAAAGCTGCTTCCTATTTGATAGAGCATGCCCCAGAGAGCCAGAGCAAGAAGCACTCTAAAGGTGCTATGGAAACATTTGACCTGGATCAAGTGGGAAATTTCACAGGTACGAACAAGTACAGAAAATCATATAACTATCCCTTTTGCTCCAGATAACTTCTTTTTGTCTCAAGACATGATCTACATTCTAAGTGTTACCCATTGGCTTTCAGGTCTGAAGCAGCTGAGTCTCATCCTGAGCCTTCGTCTTTCTTAGCAGAGCTGGGATCCAAAGCTCCCATCTATGTCTTGCTAGTATTTGTGTGCATGCACACACATTCAGTGCCATAGTGAATGGTCCAAGAAGTTTAAACATTGCAATTCGTCACCTCTCAGCTCAGGTTTTGAAAGTCTGCTACAATCAGCACATGCAAGCATTAACCAGACCAGTTGTTACATCTAAGTAATATATGGTGGCACATCTAATGCATTCAGTTCTATCTGAGTCAAAAAAATAGCCAGAAAATGCCTTATTGGTATTTATCGGCTATTCTTTCAGCTGGATATAGAGGGGGATTATCTCGTAAAACAGGACAGCTGCAGTTAAATGGCATTTATCAAGAATGCACACCCTTTAAACACCATTCTAGGTGAGGCTGCAGCTTCACAAATGCGTTTAAAGGGACCATGACACCGTTAAATGCCTTTGGCTTTATTATAGCCTATGAGGACCATTATAGTCAATAAGGAGGAATATATCTGGGGGATATGTGGGGGTCTGAGTGGCTGTTTTTTAGGTGGAGGCACCACATTTTCAGCATAGCTTCTGGGGCCTCTACTCAAAGGACCCCCCAAGTTTCAAAAAGATTAGGTCAGGGGTCCAGTTCTATGGGCCCCCAAAGAAGGTGCCCCTATCCTCCATTATTTCCAATGGAGGGGGGGGGGGACAGAAAAAAAAAGCAGGGACTGATATCAAACCAGACAGTCTCTGCAGTAGAAACTGAAAGGGGGGGGGGGCATTTTTGCAGAACCAGTGCCACTGTAGCAATGACAGCTCAACAAATCCAAGCAAGGGGTTTTGCAAGCCCAGCACAGTCAGTGCATGTACAGAGTGCCGAGCAGTACCAGTGCAATGTACTAATGCCCAACAAAACCCAGTGCCTTCCCTTAAATGCTTTCTTTTCCCCCTCCGTTGGAAACAGTGGAGGATGTGGGCATCTTCTCTGAGCACTATGTACATGCACAGGTTCTACTGAACACTTGGTATTTTTGCTGGCTTGCAACCACCACCCACCCCCCCTTCACCTCGC
>NW_015174872.1:594020-605593 GCF_001447785.1 Gekko japonicus | reverse complement strand
CCCCCCCCCCCCCCCGGCTTGGATTTATTGAGCTGACATTGCCACAGTGCCATTGGTTTTGATTTGACATCAGTCCTTGGGTTTTTTGCTGCTTTTTTCTACTATTAAAAACAATGGAGGTTGGCTGCATCTTCTTTGGAAGCCCATAGAATTGGACCCCCCCAATCCAATCTTTTTGAAACTTTGGGGGTCTTTTGAAGAGTGACACCAGAAGCTACGCTGAAGTTTTGGTGCCTCTACCTCAAAAATCAGCCCCCCCCCCCCCGACCCCTGGATAGGGTATAATGTAACTGCGGGAAAAATCAGGATTTCAACAAACAAACAAACAAAAACCACCTGAATCCAAACACTATAGCAGTATTGAATCCCCCCCCCAGGAATCCCAATTTTTTGGGGGGTCCAATATATCCAAATCCAAAATTTTTGTGTGCACACCCCTAAATGCAGGTGGAAAAGTAACACCAGCATCTTGAAGACAATGTTTACAACTTTTTTTTTTGCTCTAAATGAAGTTCCAAAAGCAATAGAAAGGAAGTTTGTTAATCCTGTTTTTATTTTGATTAATTGATTTTGCTCAGTATTAAGCATATGCCCCACTACTATAAATTTCCAAACTATATCTTTCATAGAGGTGCCAATGCCATCTGTCCAAAACAAGGCATTCTCCAACAGAACCACAGGAACTATTTCTTACAAATATTCCTTACCTTTCAAACACATAAGTCATTAACAACCTGAAAGGTAAACAAGTGCTAATGCCACTTTATGGCCCTGTTCTAAGAAAGTGCTGGAGTTATTAAGAATAATTACCTAAGCCTTCAGACTCAAAGAGATAAGTCTCATCCACCCCAATACATCTACACCAGTTTAGAAAGTTGGCTGTGTTATCTCTAGCAAAAAAGGATCCAGAAGGTGCATCCTTCTTACAGGGGACTTTTCTCAATGGAAAATCCTAAAAAAACGAGTAAAATTTATAAGATTATTGGTTTTTAAAAAGGAAAACACATTTTATCCCAACATAAAATATTCATAGTTTTCATTAACAATTGTGAGGATGGGAAAGCATTCTAGAAGATTTCTCAAAGAAAGCAGCCACAACAAAAACCTGCAATATGGGCATATAGTAGTAATACTGGGAAAGGTTTTGACTGGCTGTATTGAGGACTGAGATGAGACAGGAATAAATAGACCATGCACCAAAGTTTGTGTAGACTAGGCTTTAGTTGTCAGAAACACTTTCTTCAGAGGGAAAAGGTGACCCACAACTGACTGACTGATTAGTTGTCAGTGGAGAAACAACACTTGGAAATACATTTTTAATACCTTAAAAATATCTCACTAGCAAAACATAGAACAAGAGGAGTGGCATATCAGATGAAAATCAGGACAATGCCTGAAGGCTGTACAGAATACTGCTCTAGTATCTAAAAGCAGTAGAAGGCTGTCAGCAGCCTAACATAAGATTCATTAGAATTTATAAACAACCATGATTTCCCATTCATATGCTGTTTTAGAACATTTGCTTTGGGCTACTAAATGAAGTACACAGAAAGAGGTTTTTTCCACATCTCCTCCTATGTTTATGTTCTCCCCTTCATAGGGGCATAACAACTGTTCCGTGTCACATTCCTTTTCAACCTTGTCCCATCCCAAATCTTTATGTAACTACACGCCATTTTCATCTCTCAACAATTCTGGTGGCACACACTGGGGCTACCAATAAAAAATACATGTATTTATTCAAAGAATTCAAAAATATATAAGGGCCCAATCACACCTCATGTAAAAATACCAGAATCTAATACACAAGGGCTAATGGACTTGACCTGATGCGTTTCGGCCTGCATAGGCCTTCTTCAGAGGTCAAACACAGTGAGGAACATATTGGCTTATATAATAGTACAGTACTATACAGATATAAAATATAAATACAAGAAGGACCAGAAGAAAATTTTTCCAAAATGAAAACACTAGGCACAGAATAAAAGTAAAAATGAGGCCTCCAAAGATGCAATCACATGCCAAGTAATGTTTCACTGGTAATAATTTTTGATTCAGAAAGTGCCTTCCTATGATTGTTTAGCCAAAGTGTCCTCAGCAGAATTGTCCTTGTAAATTGTCAATTCTACTGAGGACACTTTATTATATAAGCCAATATGTTCCTCACTGTGATTGACTTCTGAAGAAGGCCTATGCAGGCCGAAACGTGTCCGGTCCAGTCCATTAGCCCTTGTGTGTTAGATTCTGGTATTTTTACATGAGGTGTGATTGGGCCCTCATATATTTTTTAATTCTTTGCCCCCCCCCGCTTTCTGTCACACACTGGGGCTACATCATTTTCCTCTAATGACCTGTCTCCCAGCCCATCTGTTGTCCCTTTCACTCCTATGTTCCAAACCCCTTGCTTTTTTATCAACCACCCTGTACCTAGTGATGAGTGACATGTTTCAGCTCAGCAATAAATAAATAAATACCTAGAAAACTGCAGGCTTTCCCCACCAAAACCTAGTACTTCAAACGCCCACCGTGCCCATAATACAATCAAAGCTTCCCAAACTCTGTTGAGTACCTGAGGCCTTTTGCCTCCTCTCCTTCAAACAACATACCAGCTGAGCCAAAATGCACTTTACAAACTTCCCAGTGTTCATACCTCTGGCCAAACCCCTTGTACTCATCAGGAAAGATGGTACAAACCACCACTGTGTATCACGGGTATCTGGTGCTAGCTGCAATACCTATGCCTCGCTCCCAGATTCAGATCCTGTGAGCAGCTATGACCTACATGCTAGTAATGACACAGAACAACAACAGCCAAAAGCCTAACCACTTGTACCTAGTTGCAGAAAGCGCCTTCTGTAGTTCTATCTATCTACATAGGGAATTTAACTTTTATGTCCAAATCCTCTATGAAAAACAGTACTCACCCTTAAATCACTCGGGTCACAACAGTGTTTAACTGTGTTTTGGATTACTTCAATCAACATGCACAGCAATACACCATTATCAAGTTCTTCTAACAACCGTTCCGCTGTAAGCGATAAACCTGTAAAACAGCCAAATAGACAAAATCCTCAAAAAACCCCTGATATTTCAGATGTATGTAGACATAACCACAACCTGAATTTACTGGGGGAATAACCTAGAAACACACACACACTTTTGTTGTATTTTCAACCCATCCTCCAAACACTGCCACCAACCTAGTTGACACATAACTAGGAAGCAGTGTGAATGGCAATCCTTACATTACAATAAAAAGAATTAATGGTGGGGCTGGGAAGGAACTGTAAAGGAGCAAAAACTGAAGGATAAACCCTCACACATGTGACCTAAGAAATATGATGTCACATTCACCATTCTATTGCCTGTGACTAAAAAATGTGGAGATACAAAGCAATTATTTGAACTGCAACCTATTTCTCAAAATGGCTTTAGAGAATGTTCAAATCCAGAGGGTCTAAACAGTCAATGCTTTTAGAAACAGATACAGCCTTGTAAAAGCATTCTTAGTGCTCTTAGCAATACAATTGAGACACAGACTCCCAGAAAGAAATTAACTTGAATACACTCTTGGAACTGTTTCTGTATGCTGATGGCTACAGTCTTGACTGGACATTGGAAAAAATCATGTGTTGCTTGGGGCAGGTAAACTGGTTACCTCAGACTGATTTTGTAGTATTTGTACTGAACTCAATGAAACTTAATTCTACTTGCCAATATAAATCAGTATGTATCATAATACATATTCTACACCACCATCCAGCTTACAAATACACACACAAATGTTTGTGTCTTGAGGTGTATGTTTATACCACATATGCACATTCCGTAAGAAATGACAACTGTATTTCTTTTATAAAAGCTACCATTCTATTGCAGACAAGATTCTAAAGTTTTACAAAGATTTCTAGCTACCCCTAAGCATTCCTAAACATAGAGTTGGAAAGGACCTTGAAGGCCATCTATTCCAACCCTTAGTTCCATTCGGGAAAGCCAAAGCTTTAGCATCCCTGACAGATGGATGCCCCAATTCCTGCTTGAAAACCTTCAGAGAAGGAGAGCTCCCCCATCAGCCCCACCCCTAGGTAACTCACTATTGTTGAACTGCATTTACTACTCAGAAGCTTCTCCCAATCTTCGGCTGAAATCTATCTTCCCATAACTTAAGTCCATGAGATATTGTCTTGCCATCGGGAGCAGCTGAAAACAATTCTCTGCTTTTTTGGTACAGAAATACCAAAACACCTCAGAACACTGCAAGAAATTTTCAGGCCCTTTTCAGTTTTCACTATGTAGATATAGCTACTGTAAAGGAACACAGAGATGGTGCACTTATAATGGCAAACAAATTAGTTACATCTCTTGGAACGCCTGCAGCATCTGTAATCCTTTAAGTGTGGGCAAATTATACAATACCCACTTTGTGCCGTGGATTGCTGGGGAAGGCATGGCAGCTTGCAGTGCAGGATGGATATAACGATCTGACAGAAAGGGTAAGAAACAGAAACTATCCTGCAGTCTCCTAACTGGTCATCTATTTGGGCAAACAAGATCAGTAACAAATGCCTTCTTTTTTCTACAGTACTTTCTCATTCCAGCTTGGATTGTAGAACATCAAAGTGGCAATATCTAGCATGCCTGAAAACAGTGCCATTGGCCATCTATTGACTTTGTGGGGTACCAGTGCTCCAAATGGTCTATTGTATCTACCCCACCCTTGGTAGAAGTGAAGTTCAATGTTAGTTCAGTCAGAAATGGTAAAAGAGAATTTCTCATAGGGCTTTGCTTAAAGGTGGCATCAATTCACTGTGGAAAGTTCTAGCAACTCTTCCTCTTCACATCGATCTTTTTGGGCCACCCATTAATATTGCTCATGTTTGCATGAAAGGCAGCTAGGAGAAAACACCTTTTGAAACCTGAGGTCAGTGTGACAAAGAAAAGAAACATAGCTAGGGTGAAGAAATGAAAAGGCCTAAACTTAGTAGCTGGGATAACTTAATATGTTCTAGGGTACGAAGGGACTCCAGTGTGGACAGCCAATTGTTTCTGGGGCTCAGGAACTTTTTTGCTCTTAGGAAGGAAATAATAAATTATAATTAACTGTTTTGAGATATCATGCACCAAACAACCACTGAAAATTTCCTAAAAGAACACAGTGTAATAATCACTAGCTTCTGACATCTTGCAAGAAAACTGCACCTAGGGTTGGTAACTGCCTCTGAAGTGCCAGGCCAAACTTCATTGTATCTACAGTAATAAGAACTGGCCTCATCATGCTAATCTTTGGTTGTCAGTGATTAGGAGGATGGCTGTTCCAAATTTACAAACCATACAAATATGCATTCTAACTTTACCCAACAAGCTGGATAGCCAGATTGACAGGTCCTCCTGCATAGGAACCAGAGTTGCCTCATGCCGCACTGATATCCACTGGTCATAAAGCAGAACATCTGCTAAGCCTGGGCCGTGCCTTGGAGTCAGCGGACTTCGTGGACTTAAAGGGGGATCATCTCCAAACCACACCTAAAGGTGAGATCAACAATTAAACTTAACCGTTTGGCTACATTTTGGTATATTTAACAGGCTGCACATATACCGGTAAAAAACCCCTTGCTAATCACTATGAAGGTTTTTCAAAAATTATACAGAAGAGTATTAAGTCACCACACTGATAGTACCCAACATGTTGTCTAGATGAAATTATACTAAAAGCTGGAGAAGCAGTTTTTCTTTACAGGCTGCCACAACCAATGGAATCTGGGTCTCAGCACAGAAGCTGAGGAAAGCTTCATGCTCTGGAGAGTTCCAGTTTGACGTTTTCAGTTAAGAAGCAACAAGTTGGTGTAACATATGACATTTCCCTTCATTATTGCGACAGAATAAATCAAAAGACATTTTGTCAGGTTAATGTAGAGAAAGATATAATAATTTAGATAATAAGAGATTTCATTTTGTTTACCTGAACCATACTTTGCATGGCGATCTATCCTTACTAGGAATAGAGAAAAGACACATTTACATTAAAAATCACAAACTACTGGATTTGTGTCTAACATCATATAGCGAAGTAACATGTGAAAGTGTGAACACACCATGTGCAGTGTTATCAAAGCATTTAATTCATATAGTACAGGTCAGCCCACTGCAGCCCCCAAGGCCCATTTTGTAAAGCTGCTCAGCTCTTGTCAGGCTTATTAAATTCCTGGCTTTTATTCCAAATAAAAAGATTCTGACCAACATGATTCCAGAGATAAATTACAAAATGGCACAGCAAAAAAATTGCTAGAAAAGGTTGAAAGGAGAGCCAGTAAAAAAAAAGCCCCCCCCAAAAAAGCCCATGTACATGATTTTCAAGCCCACTATCAATATTTTTGAAGGCTGACTTAATTTCTTCTAAATTCTGAACAACATTTCAGAGCAAAAATGGGGTAGGACAAGTCTGAAATACATCCAATGTCTGGTAACTGCCACAGCCCACCCCCCATAGACAGAGGTTCTCTGTGATGACAACTAGGACCTCTGCATATTTATTTATATGAGTCATCATTTTTGTTACAGCTTTATAAAATGACAAGAAACTGTGAAGATTTTAGGATTTTAGAATTCAGTTCTGTGGTAGCAATAATTAGAAAGGACAGTCATGAAAATGTAAAAAACTGAAAGCTGAAAAATAAGACTGGCTCCTAAAGTTTTGGGGTGGCTTATAAAGTTGAAGAAAATTGGTCAAGGCATGCTACTCATATCATTACTACAAAATGGCTGCAAGAACATTGCATAGTGCACCCTTTGTCTACTACTGCTTCTGACTTCAAATTTCTCCATCTTCAGCATCATATATAATAAACTAATCTATGTCTTTAAAATACACAAATTCAAGGAATAAACTAAAATGTGGAAACAGCAAAGGATCCCCCCCGCCCAACGTATGTAAGCATCAAGAAAGCTAGGATGGTATACAGTTGTTGGAATGTCAGAATAGGACTAATCCCTACCAGTCAAAAAAACCCTCACTGGATAACCTTGGAATAGTCATTCTCTACCCTGACCCAGATAGGCCAGGCTAGCCCAATTTCATCAGAAGCTAAACAGGGTCATGGAACGCCTTGAAGGAAGGGTAGCTAAAAAATGTGACAGAAAGAAACCTTCAACTCTGTGATGCTCAATTTAAATTCTGAATAAGAAGACTCTGAACAGAGGAACAAACTTGAAAAGCTACTATTTTTAAGTATCTATTATTTACTAGTATGGAGAAGTTATGCTCTAATTTTATACACAGAGCATAGCAATGCACAGAGCATAGCAATGAAGTAAAACTGAATATAATACTGTTATTCAGATAAAAGCTTTCTGTTCTTATGCAGATAATATTCCATTAGCTTTAATAAGGCAAACAACTGTGATCCTATTGATTTCAATGGGATATACGCAAAACTAATTTAACCTGCATCAAATCCTTCTTCCTTGGTTGCCTTGAGGCCATTCTTACAGAATTCTAGTCACCAGGCAAGTGACAATTTAAAAGGAAAACATATACATCACCTTGGATCCAGTTAAGCATGAGCAGATGGCCTTAGCACGGCTCTACTTATGCAAGATCTTCTGCAATGCCCAGCGGTTTCCTTCCCTGTACCTTAGAGGGCCCAGAAATTCCTTGCACATCTTGTACAGGTAGAAAAAAAGCTTGGGATATACTAAGTTTAATTTATTGCAAGGGGGCAAGATAAGGCTCCCCCCCAAAAAAAACCCACAACACTTCTGCAAGTACCCTAGCACATGTAGGAAGTAAAGGAAGACACTTGGAGTTGGGAATAAAGTTTAGGGTTACAGTATAGCAATAAAATTATCTATGCACAGTACTTTGCCCTGTACTCTCACTATTAAAGGGTAAATCATAATTTATGACAGCACTTTTTGCCAACCAGACTGCAATATTTAGAACATGCACATATTTTCATTCCAGCTTTAGCTTCCTGCCAAGTTGCAATGTGTATGTGTGTTTGTGTCGAGGTTGAAGTGTGTGTATGTGTGTGTGTGTATGTGTGAAGTGCCATTAAGTTGCTTCCAATTTATGGTGACCCTTTTGATTAATGACCTCCAAAACGTCCTATCATGAACAACCTTGTCCAAATCTTGCAAACCATCACCTGTGACTTCCTTGATTGTGTTACTCCATCTCATATTGGGTCTTCCTCGTTCCGGCATACACACACACAAATCCTTTCTGATACCAGCATTGCCAATACTGGAAATTTAGGAACATATCAGAGATCTATTTGGCTTTCTAGCTTAGCTTTAGCCAATGTGATAGCACACATATATTCCGAATTAACCACATTTGTCAAAGTGCAAGTTCCATTACTTCTCTCTTGTTCTTTCACTCCCTCCACGCTACAGGGAAAGGTCAGGGTATAAACAGGGCATTACTAATGAGAGTATTATGCTTTCCCCTCGAGTTGGTCCCATGGAATAAATTTGCTTTTAGCATAAAAACTCCTTTGTCCTAACAACAAGCCTGAGTGAGAGGCTTCATTGACTACTTAAGAGGGAAAAATATGACCAGAGCAGCCAGCAAAGAAGCTGCTCTCATTAAAGTAAGGAGCCCCACACAATCAAACAAGGGCCTCAATATGCCAGCTTCCAGCATAAGAACAAAAGGCAGCCTAATTTACAGTGCATATGCAGCACTTGAACAAAACAAAATATTACAAAAATGTCCAGCATCTTCATTTTTCAGGAGTACATTTTTTTTAAAGGTTGGAAGGGAAATGTCAAGGCTAAGGGTTTTAATGTCAAGGCTATGAATCTTTTTTTTTAAAAAAACAAACGAGTTCACTTAATAGCATCACACATGCCATAAAAGCAGCCTCTTAAAATGCAATCAGCATTTATGAAATTGATCTCAAATTAGCAGCCATGAAATGTGTACTGTTCAGTACCCCAGAGTTACAGTCTAAGCCTTTATTAGAGGCTTCTCGCCTGGTACTATGCTATTTTACTTGAAGATCATTTGCCTAAAAGTAAGTATACATATAGTTCAGTTCCAGGATCACTTCTCTGGGAGTGAGCCCCACTGAATAGACCTGAGCAGTATTCTGAGTGGATCTGCTTAGGATTGCTCTCAGAGCGAAGATAGCCCTTTTATCCTCAGGGATACTTTATTTTGGAATAAATATGCATAAAAGCAGGCTGCATGGGTGGTTTCGGATGGTGATGGCCGCTTAGAATCTCAGCATGCCATGATTACATCTGAGGGAGGGGGCTGCTTCTTGACTCTTCAATGAATGTGGAGAATAAGGCAGCATAGTAAGCTTCAGTGTGTGGCCAGTCACTGCAGAAAACTTGCTGGGCACACAGCTGTAGACACATGGCAAAAGTGTAAAGCTGAAACCACCCTTGAGCAACAGTAGAAGAGGCTTATCAATCCCATCACCAATAAGGGAAATGCAGCTAGAACTGTGACCATTCATAGGCTACCTAAAGTTTAATGACTCGTGGTGCGGTGCGGACAGTCACTCAGAGCATCAAACCCATTTAGAACCTGCTGAAGAAAGTAAGCAGGCTATATCAGTCAATATAACCAGTTAGATTTTGGTGAGTAAGAGACACACTTAGGAAGTCTTTCCCTTCCTTTTTGTAGAAGAAGAGGGGGAAGCCTTCAGCAGTTATCCGCTTCCTCAACAACAGCACATAAGAGTGACCACAACTCAACAAACCAAAGGACTGAGCTGACAGAGGCCTGAGGGAAGGAAGTGTGCAGCCTGAGTCACCCAGAGAGCAAGCAGTTCTCAAGAGCCTAGCTGACTCACACACATGGTCTACTTCCACCCTCATAGTTGGCATCCCTTTTTCCCGGTCTGCACACAATTCATGACAGATTCTAGGACAGGAATTCAAGGCTGACAGAAAAGCTAATACGGAGGTTGCACACGGCTTAATGCATTGCCTCAAATGGCCTTTTAATATATAAAACGCCAAGAACACAATCCTTTTATTCGGATCAACCCAATGACACACAGAAGCTTTTGAGTTCTTTATCAAGCCAGATGTTACCAAAAAATTAAAAAAGGGGGAAAGTAGGTTTTTCAGGCCTTGATTTTAAAACCTTTTCATGTACATGGTTCCGATGTCAAAGTGATGTAGGCCAGGGGCCATGAGACCAAGAGGTAATAAAACCATTAAACTCCATAGCAACAGTTCCCCCCCCATGTGATCCCCTTTTGACCAAGTTTGAGTCCCGTGGCACCTTTAAGACCAACGTAGTTTTATTCAAGGTATAAGCTTTCATGTCACATTTGGCCTCATGAAGAATTTTGGGGAACTTGAACACTTGCACACTAGTATGTGCCATTGGATGGATTCTAATAAAAGGTATCACATAGATTGCATTCTTGGCTTTTTAGACCAATAGTGTAAACAGCTTGTCTTTCAATATATCCCTGCCTGAAAAGAGTTCTGCGCAGCTCAACAGCTTGTTCCCTTCCCAACATATCTGCCCCAGTATCCACTAAAACATTCAGGATACCATCTGCTTGACTGCCCTCCCCCACAAGCATTTATTCATCTGGGAATGCAATAGTCACTAGAAGTTGAAGCCATTCTGTGCTGCAGGTGTACTGATACGTCATGTTAGCAAGAGGTCCAGAATTGAGCTCAGACATTGGGCAACTTATGTAAGGGTTAATTCAGAAGTCACTAGTGACTATAAATAGGAATATAAATGAGTCAGCCTTACATTTATAAAAAAGTTGACCACTCCAAAGAGAATCATATACTCGTGACAAGATGCTTTTAGTGTGTTCATGCACACCCACACAGAAGAGGCAGAGGCACTCCCTCTAAATATTGGCAACAGCTACAGTTGGCCTCAGAGAATGCTTGCCTCTGCTCTGAAAATGTGATGAAAATTTTGAGTGGAAATATTTGTTACTTTGTGGCACAGTCTAGACAGTGATAGGCAAGTGTTAGGCAACATTTAATTCAGTAGGATTTTGGCGTCACTAACTTTCTCTGGATTGCACACCACGTTAACATTCAAAATACAGGAGAGAGAGCTTCTCCCATTTTTAAAAGATCGCTCAATAGCGATTTACTATATTTAGCAACCATTTGTGCTTAAACGTGAAGTTTCCAAATATATGATAGCAGATGGTATCTTACACAGCCGGTTTTGGTCTATTCAACAAGAAAAGGAAACCACCTGTTCCTTTCCAAGTATGCTTTCTCCTGGCAGAACTTAAGGAGTCATTCAGTAGAGAATTAACTTAATCAAAGTTCAAGCTCTGCTAATTGCCTGAAGAATGACAACCAATCATGAATGCCCCCCACCCCTACCCCACTCCTTTAAAAAGCTTTTTGCTATGCAAGGAGGATAGAGCAAACGACAAACCAAATTTGATCCATAGTATTTTTGCCTCCAAGGGAGATGGGCAGGTGGCTATAATTCACTGTATTCACACTGCCTAGCGAGCTCATGCATATGAATGCATGTTCCTAAGGCTCAAGGTACGGGCCCAACATTTGTACCACATATTAGATCTAAACAAGCAGGTGACCTGCATTGACTGGGGGGGGGG
>NW_015174872.1:545833-593986 GCF_001447785.1 Gekko japonicus | reverse complement strand
TTTCCCTTCCCTGAAAGCCGCCATAGCCTCTCCTCTTTTTCTTCTCTTCTTCTCACCTGCCAGCCAACCTGTCATTATCTATCTACCTCCCCATATCTTCAACATTCTCTCCTTCCCTCCCCCTGGCAGCCTTTGCCTGGAAAACTGTGGTCCACCTGTGTGGTGCTGGCTGCCAGACTGGGCCCTGTTGCAAGGTGGAGAACCTCACTTTCCCCTGTATCTCCCTCCCTGCACTATTTGTTCTTGCCCTCCTCCCAGCAACCTTTCTCTGCTTCCTTCTCTCCTTCCCTCCCACCAACAACCTACCTTTTATTTGCCCCCCATCATTAGCTATATTTACAGTTTACATCATTCTCCTGTCCACCATTTTATCTTCAAAACAAACCTGTGATGTAGACTGAGAATGTGTAACTGGCCCAAGGTCATGTAGTGAGCTTCCAAAGCAAGTGGTGATTTGAACCTGGGTCTCTCAGATCCTAGTCTGGAACTCTAATCACTACACCAGTGGTTGCTGCTGGCCTCCCCTGATGATTCTTCCCTCAAAAACCACAATAGACCTGGAAAGGGTCCTGCCCCCTCTTCCTGCCTTTCACTGACAGAACCGAGGCTTGAAGGTTTGCAGCTGTGTTGTGGACGTCTAGCAACAGCCACTGAGGGCAATAGCTCCTTAAAGCTGCAGTTGTTGCTTCTATCATTTTGGTAGTTTTTAAACCCCTCAATGTTTTTGTTTATTTGTTTTTAGACTTCAGATATTTCTGCGAAGCTGGGGCTGTTCTGCTGTTCGAAGAAATCTGTCTTGTCTGTTCATGGTTCAAATTCCAGAGTTAAGTATCCACAGATGGGGCCACATTAACAATTAGATGTACCAATATGCTTCTAAAAGAGCCTCGTATTTTGCCAGTCTACTAAATGCCCACACTATTTAACAGCAAGGCATTACATTTCACAATGATATTCTGGTTCACAGGTGTCCTGTACTTTATATTATATCTGGGTTTAGTTTCCATAGACATGATTTGAATCCAGACCCCAACAGTATGGGCACCCTTTTAAATACAATGAAGTCAATGGGTTTAAAAGAGTGCGATAGAATTTAGGATTGCACTATAAAATTTTCCAGTTAGTTTCTCCAAGTTCTGGACTATGATAACCTTCTAGGAGGAAGAGAGCATAAAAGCATCTCTGCATGTCCTCACAATTTTTATTCTGATCACAGAAAACCATGTCACGAAGCCCTCTATTCTGAGATAATAATGAAGGTGATTCTAAGAGATGGTACAGAAGAACTCCAAGCCACTTGTAGCTTTCTGTTGTTGGGAATCTTCTTTTGCAACCAGGAAACTACACAAAAGACAAATTCACCACTTAAGTAAATTCTTATAAAGGCAACTTGTCCACAGGGGAATGGTTCCTCTTGAAAAATTTTACTCAGTATTTCAGATTCAAAATAAACATGCCATACATGCCTGGAGGCTAGAAAGATCTTTAGGGTATTTTGTCATATATAAAGATGCAAAGCACTTGGGTTCAGCTTCAGGCAACTATCCAATCCTAAATCCTGAAAGCTGTCATGACATATAATTGATGAAAGTAAGTAGTACTTAGTCTCAGACAAGGGACCGTCACACACTCTCAGCCTAACCTACCTTACAGGGTTGCTTCTGGGAGAGAATGGTGGAGGGGAGAATGGTGCGATAAGCCCACGTGGGGAGAAAACAAGACATAAATATAAAATAAAACAAATAAGCATAAATATTTGCCCTAGCAAACATCCTCACAAAGCTAGTATATTATTGTAGTTTATAGTGCCCCTGGTACTCCCTTATCCAAAAGTGCTTATTTTCTTGTGCAGTAGGTTTTAGAACTAGGTGCAAATCACACCATGAACGAAAAATCCATAGAATGTTGACCTTCCATACTTTTTAGAGCATCCACAGGATGATCTGAAACATGTTCACAAAGAACCCAGTAAGGAAGCATGCTTAGAGCTGCAGCCTAAACAGAAGGCATGTAGGTTTTAAGATATTACTTTAGAAATGAGCAGTGAACTGACTGCAAATTCAACAAAATCTAGTATGATTTATTTTGGCTCTGGCATCTATTCAAATGTGATTCTTGCAGCCACACCACCTACAAAAGGGTCTATCTTCAACATAACTCCCTTTATGCATTTAGGCTACAATAAAGAACACTTCCCTGGGAGAAAACCCTACTGGGATATTACATCAGGTTGCCAACTCATGTTTGGGACATTCCTGGAGATTTGGGGTGGGCTAGGGAGAGTCCTCAACAGGGTATAATGCCATACAGTCCACCCTCAAAAGCTGCCATTTTATCCGAGAGAACTAATATTTGCAGTCTGGAGATTAATTGTAATTCCAGGAGATCTCCAGGTTCTACCTGGAGGTTGGCAACCCTAGTTACCTCTGCGCAGACCTGACAATTGCTCCCTGTATTTTATAAATTATGACGAAATGGTCTGCAGTCAGCTTGCTTTAAAATTCCCACATAGTTTGGGAACTACAAAATACACTTCATAATTTTGGGAAATCACAGAATGGTATACACAGTGCACACTAATGCATACAGGGTTACTTGACTACGTTACAAGCATGAAAACTTTCTTCATTTCTACCATGTAAATACATTGCCATTGAAAAACTGCACACTTGCTCAAAACCTTGAGAAAACTACTTCCAGTCTCTAATTCAACACCAACAGACTTTGAGGCCTGCTGTGGTGGGGGGAGACAGGAATAAGGAAGACTGCCTCAGCTTCACGTATCAAGAGGGCCCACATCCCATAATTACAGAGTAATACAGTGTTCAGGTCAAGTTTAGACCCTGACCTCTAACAATCTCTGGGCAGGCCCTGCATTCCTCTTACACCGTCAGAATATATATATGTATCATTCTGTGATTTGTATCTGTCTGAAGACTTTAATGATATTGCTCTTAGGAACAGTGTCACACTAAAACTAAAAAAAAGAAATGTATTTAATACATGTGTCTACATAATACAAAAATTAATGATTCTTATTTTAATCTATCTGAATACAAAGAGCTTTAACAAAATCGTATCTACAGCTACGGCTAACTTCTGGATTTGGGAGGAAAGGCACGAGAATATCCCTTCAGCAGCAACACCGTATAATACGAGATTTCTTGGTACAATATTAAACGGCCAGTATTCTTGATTCCATAGGCTATCCCAGAGATCAATCTTAAAAAAACCCCACCTAACAGACGCAGAGAAAGGGCCCTATTTCCACACAAACCTAAGTCATACCGGGCTTAAATCCATCTTTAATTACCCCCCAGCAAGAAAACCTAAAGCCATACCGGGTTTAAATCCATCTTTAATTACCCCCCAGCAAAAAAACTGGCAGGCTAGAGGAAGCACTTAACAAAACTGTTCCTAGTGGCAGCCCCGGTATAACGTTGCACCGCAGCCGGGGGGTGAGGGGGGGGAGGATACACCACAGTATCTCCGCCTGGGGAGGGTTACTCACAGCGATAGCCCCCAGACTCAGCCTTCCCCACGCATCATCTGCCAAGAGAGCTGCAGCGAGGCCCTTCTAGCGCTCCCTGATTCATTTGGCTGCGTGCGTCCGCCCGCACAGTTCGAAAGACCCAATCGAGTGGTGCGAGGAGGAGCCAAGACGGGGAGGACGCACCTTACGTGAGCTGGGGCGTGGATGGTTACCGCCTCCGGCCTGGCCCAGCCGGCCTCTCCGGAGTCGGCAACCAGCAAGCTGCTCGGGTAGTGCCGGCAAAGATTCAAATCAAAGCCCAGCAGCAGCTTCCTGCCTTCAGGCGGTTGCTGCTGCTAATGCGGCGTCAAGTGACAGCCTCTGTGGGCTGCTGACAGATTCACCTCTAGGGCTGGAGTGGGCTGGAGGCATTTGGGGCTGGGAGTGGATGGAAGCTCATGCCTGCACAACTTTCGCCTCCGGCTTGGAAGCCTGTTCTCATGTGCTGAAGGGCAGGGAGTGGCAGTGGGTGGCGATGTGTGCGTGTGTTCCTCTATAGCGTTCTTTTCTTCTTAGGCGTTGGAGAATGTCTTCCAGGCAAAATCCGAACACATAAAGGCACGTCTCCGCACAAAGGCTGCTTCACCAACGACAGATTTTTGGTGTGAAGAAATTTGCCCAGTCCTGCCCTTCTTAAATGTCCCATACCTGTCCTGTCACGTTTACTTTTTATTTTAAAAGTGTGTATCTCGCTATTTCCACCTCAAAAGGCAGCCAAAACAGATCACTACCTAATTAAAATATATGGGCAGCCATAAAATTGATGTTAACCCTCCACAATAGTTTGTTTTTTTTAATGCAGAAAGGAGAGCCAGGAACTGAAGTGCAACAGACCAGTTAAAAATTATGCTTCTGTAACTGCTGAACTCGCCATTCATGGTGCCAGGAAAGGAAGCATGAATGGCCTTTCTGTCTTGTCCTTGCTTCTCTTATCCATTTTAAAGGATCGACGTAACACAGATTCATAGGAGGTTTGTTTGGCATGTCCAAGGTGTCATATCAGATCTTATAATCATATTAGGTCTCACTAGTGAAGTACGCAAAGAAAAAAAATGGAACAAAAGAAGAGGCCCTACCTTATGCAACCCCTGCTCCAAACAATAGTAAAATAAAAATGATAAATACAGCTATTCAAAGCCTTTTTGACTGCCATGGCTCCTGTTGACTGCATCTGCTGGCACAGTTCGAAAGGCCCACTCAAGTGGTTCTTGGGGGGGCAAGTAGCAGCTCCTCACAGCCATTTTAGGCATGAAAACCTCACAGAAGGCTTAAACCCTTGCTCCCTGAACACCACAGTCCTGACCAGGGTTGCCAGTTCCAAGTTGGGAAATACCTGGAAATTTGGAGGGTGGACCCTGGGGAGGGTGGGGTTTGGGTAGAGACCTCTGCCGGGTATAATGCTATAGAGTCCACCCTCCAAAGCAGCCATTTTCTCCAGGGGAACTGATCATGATCGCCCGGAGATAAATTGCAATAGCAGGAGATTTCCAGGTGCCACCTGGGGGTTGGCAACTCTAGCCCTGATCCAAACTAGGCTCAAACATGCCTGGGAGTTAAATTATGACCAAACATGGAACTCCCACAGTATATCTGTTGACAGGAGTTGTGGTGGACATGTGGGAGACATGAAGAATTTGTAATGTGACTAGGCCCTCAGAAACAAGCTCCCTGTTGGCATCACTGAGACTCATTTTCTAGTAAATGTGTATTGAATGGCGTTTCTCCCTTAACCTTAGGAAAGCAAAAAAAAACCAAACCAAACCAGCATTTACCATTACAAATTGCCATTTCTGCCATGATTAAACAAAGAAAAACATGTTTAGCCATTGACTCATTTTTACTAAATTCTTATAGTGACTATAACATTGTTAATGAAACATTTTGACTAAGTAGTGAGCAAACATGGAAGTCTTCTCATGATTTTCAAAGGAAGAGATACAATCAAAATGAATAACATACCTCAGGCATGCAGAAAAAAATACTCTTTTTGTTCCAAGAGGCTCAGGTGCCTAGTATATTACTCCATGTTCCCGTGTGAAAGTCTTACATAATAGTCAGTAAATAGTAAACAATGTTGATATAAAAAATGGCATTGCATAGTCTTTGTAAACTACTGAAAACTTACTATGAATGCTTTTTGATGGTTTAAATATATTACAAAATAAGGATCCTAAATGCATTTACATGGACATAAGAACTATTGATGCCAGATAAATATGCCTAGGATGACAAATCCATTCTTATCACTGAACATCCCATATTTCACAAAGAAGAGGTGTAAACTTATGGTCATTAACTCTCCAAGACATCAGCATATCTGCATGGTGGTGATTAAAAGTCCGGAGTTCTGTAAGACGTCCCAGGAGACATGCAAAATGTTGAGGATTGTCTGTGTGATAAAGCTTGCAGAATTTTTGCAAAACTTCGAGCAGTGGCTCTTGAAGCCTCTCTACTGATTCTCTGTCCTGGATGTATTGCCGGTCTGGTTTTATATTTCAAAGAAAAAGGGAAAAAATAACAAATGTCATTTTAAATGTACAGGTGGGGAAGCTCACAGTATTCCAACTGCAGGTGAGATCCTGTGACTTCTACTACACATGCTACATTGTTCCCATGTACAGAACTGCAGAATCGGTATGAGCATCTGTAAAAACCTGCTGTAATGTAACGTGGAAATATGTTTCAGTGAAAACTATGAAACATGTACAATGCTGTCCTAAGGAGAGTTATACCCTTCTAAACCTATTGACATCAATGAACTGGATTAACTCTGATTAGGATTGCACTAATTGTGTTTTAGTGCTACAGCAACTAATATTCAAAAACAGAATTGTTGAAAGACGATATGGTCTTATCCAGCAGGGCTCTTCTTATGTTCTTATGATTTCACAGTCCTGTTTCATTTATGCACTGGGTAAAACCTGCATTTTATGAAATATATTCTGCAATGAAATTGAGGTAGCTCAAAACTCCTATTCTTGCACATGACTATCGAATTACATTTCCTTTAATTAATAAACTGCACTAGCAATTTTTTATAACCTTTTCAGATACTTTTCGGTGTCTTATCCTTCAGTCCTTCATATGATGTTCTGTTTTCTTTCTCTCACGTCATTCTATAGCAATTAACTGGGAAACTGAAATTACCTGGAGATAAGATAACTATTGCTGTGAGCAGAGCATACTCTTCTTGTCTCATCTTCAGTTCACCAACACTTTTATAGAAATTGAACATGGGGGTTATATATTCATCTGAGATACCTGTTGCAAAATATTGAGAAGTATTTAAATAAACATAATTAAAACTGTAAGTACCTCACTATGTAGTCAAGTGACTGAACAGAGAGAGTGAACAGAATAGGATTATTTATGTGGCACTTTCAAGATGAAATGTGTTTTATAAAATGTATCCTATTTAACTACAGCTTAGAGACTGTGAGTATTTTTAAGGCCACTTAAACACTGCATCCAGTCTAGTGCTCTGTCTACAAGCCCACATTGGTTCCCTACCACAGCAGGTTAATAAATACATACTCTGTCATCTCTGCCCCTCACCTAGAGTTCTGTAAACTGATTATCTAATTCCCAGCATGCCCCCTATGTGCGGATACTTATTTTCGCAGACAGGGGGCACATGGATGGTCAACAGAAATTCCTACACACTTGGGGCACACCCCAGGAGTGCAGAAAAATCTGACATGTTTAAAAATATATATATGGGGGAATACTTAATTCCCCCCCCAAAGTACAATAGCTTTCCCTGTATATGCACAGAGAACGGACTTACTGTTGTCTGCCTCTCCCTCCACTGCTTGCTGGGGTCTGTAGGAGGGCCACCACGGCCACAATCATTGCCTTGAAGGGCTGCAGACTGGCCTGGGTGGGAAGGGAAGGATTGGGGAGGTCTAGAGCAGGTAGCAGCAGTGGCGGGGCAAGGGGTTGCTCAGGCCATGTGTAGGAACAGGAGGGAGGCTATTGGCTGGCCTGGGTGGGAAGAAAGAATTGCAGAGGGTAGTGGCAGCAGCAGGGCCAGGGGTTGCCCAAGCCATGTGCAGGATCCATGGAGGGGGCGACTGCTGGTTGGCTTGGGTGGGAAGGGGAGGATTGAGGAGGGTAGCGGCAGCGGTGGGGCTGGGGGTTGCTGAGGCTGTGTGCAGGGGGGGAAGCTGCTGGCTGGCCTGGGTGGGAAGGGAAGGATTGGGGAGGTCTGGCAGGCTTCATTCCTTCCTCTCTTCCCATCTATTTGCTTCCCTCCCCTTTCTTTTCATTTCTTCTTTCCCTTTCATTCAATTCCTTTCCATTTGTTTCTTCCCCTTTCTTTCAATATCTTTCCCTTTCTTTCTTTCCCTTTCTTTCACTGCAGGGGCTTGGCATGTGGCATCGTATGTGTTCAAGAAGCTGGATAGGAAACTGTGGTGGGAAGTTCCAGGACTATCTTTTGAAACTGGGAGCTGTCCCTTATTGATGACTCTAGCCTTGGATTGGAGGAATAGAAGAGATATTTTGTATGTTTGCAAATTGAAACACAACACATTATGCAACATATTGTTGCGGGTCCCCTCTGGTTGACCAATACTTTGATATTTTCTTTCAACTCTTAATACATTTTCTAATATTGGACTATTTTGTCTTTGTTCCATATAAACACCAAATAATTTCAGAATACTCTCCCGAGTGTGTGTGTGTGTGTGTGTGTGTGAAATGCTGTCAAATCACAGCTGACTTATGGTGACCACATAGGGTTTTCAAGGAAAGAGATGTTCAAAAGTGGTTTGCCATTGCTTATCAAAAGCACCATTGAGCCAGCAACATACTTGACCAGTGGAGGGAAAGAATTCTAGAAGGGCATTTGCCCTAGCTAGATGTTCTGCCTTTCCATCTGCGGTTATTCAAGGCAGGTACAATTAAAAAAAAAAACCTACTCTGAAAGGCTATGCCTATGCCAGGGGTCATTTTGTAGAAAAAGAGGTGCAGGAGCTCATTAGCATAACTCATTTGCATAACTTATTTGCATATGCCACACACCCCGACATCACCGGAAGTGTGTCAGAAGGCAACACCCACCGCTCAGACTCCACTGGACTGTTTTGGATTGCTAGCTATTGGGGGGGGGGGGAATGTGCAGATCTGTCCTTGCAGAGGAGGGAGAGCTTGTACCTGAATAAAACTTGGTCTTAAAGGTGCCACTGGACTGTTTTGGACTGGGGGGCCGGGGGGAGCTCTGCAACTTACCTGGCTGCTTCTTGCTCTGACTGAGGGCTGCTGGGAGCAGGGGGTGGGGCTTGTTGCATGTGCCCGCCCCTTGGGCTCTTTACTGCCGGAGCTCCACTCCTGTGCACTCCTGCAGGAAATGACCCCTGTCTATGCCCCTTAAGCAAGGTCAAATCAGTAGAGCATATGTTCTTCAGTTGCTGTCATGCCTGCCCCTGCTGATGTCATGCCTGCCCTTGCTAATGCCCCTGAGGAGGCACCTGCCAGCCAGGAGCCTGTGGACTTACAGGCTCCTGAGGACAGTACTGCAGCAGAAAGGCAAAGACTGGATCCTGTAGCTGAAAGCTATCTAAGTGGTGAGGAGGATAGAGCCTCCCAGGGAACACCTGCAAGGGATCAGTCTCTGCTGCATACCAGTAATTCATCATCAGACTAACCACCACCTGTAACCAGGCTCAGGAATGTACGGAGACAGCAGCTGAGAAAGCGAAGACAGAATGCACGCATGCATGCCAGAAGATCTCTTAGCCCTGAATATTGACAGGATCCTGACCTCGCTCCCGGCTAGCTAATGAGTTGATTAGCTAGCACTGTATATCTGCAAGTCTGTTGCCAGCAGTCATTTGTGCTGGCAAACGTCGTTTGTCAGGACCTGAATCCTTGCATCTCTGCTCCAGACCTTGTGGAATTATTATTGGCTTGATCCTTGGCTTTTGACCCTCGGCTTCGTTGACTCTGCGTTCATCTCTGACTCCTCTGGTATCGTTGTGATTTATGGACTTGAAACTCTGGTATGTCTGACCCTGCTTTTGGACTGTGATTTAAACCTGTTTGAACCTCGTTGCCTGATTTGCTCGGCTTGACCTCGGACTGCTTCTGGACTTTTGCTGGCTTGCGTCACACCCTCTGGTCCTGCCGTGACAGTTGCCCATTTTACAGGGAGTTGCCATTGCCTTCCTCTGCATAGTGACCTTGGAACTCCTTGGTGATCTTCCATCAAAATACTAATCAGGGCTTGGGACTGGTTGCAGATTTAAAAGTGGATTTTTTTCAAGGTGAGATGGATGTGATCTATAGGTCATATTCAGAATACATAAAGAAAAATAATCTGCCCAGTGAGGTGGTGGTTAGATTCTCCCGAAGACATGTGAGGAATCAGATATTAAAAGCAACAAATGGAGCTACCCTTAAAATTGATGGCAAGGAAATAAGAGTTCTGAAAGACATTCCCTTTGAAATAAGGGGGGAAAGGAAGAAATACAGAGACCTGGCTCTGTTTCTACAAAAGAATTCCTACAAATGGATTGTACCTGAAGTCATACTTTTTAAATTTAAAGACAAGAGGGGGGAAATTGACTTTGTTATGAAAGCACGTGAGTTCTTGCAGCAACAACTGGCTCCAACAGGGGAAGAGGATGAGAAGAGCAACAAGGGGAGTGATGATGAAACACTTACTGGAGAAGACTCAGATTCGGAACATGGGGCGGCTGCCCCCAAGCAAGGATATCAATTGAGGGACAGAAGAGGCAAATGAGATACCAATTTTCTCTGAAGTTTGGCCTTGCTTCTTAATATTTAAACACTCTTTCTTTTGTTTTTTTACTAAGTCAGAATACCTGGACTTGGAATTTTTTAATCGACTTTAACAATCACCTTCAATGTAATAAATTAATCTTTTTTACTTACTTTATTGTAATCATTATATGACCACCACCTCTTGGGTTTTTAGTGGTTTATCTTTACTTTCTCCTGTAGTTTATAGTTTCCCTTTCCTTATTTTCTTGTAGTTTTGAAAACTAAACAAATTTTAAAAAAATACTAACCAGGGCTGAGCCTGTGTAGCTTCCAAGATCTGATGAGATCAAGCTAGCCTGAGCCATCAAGGTCAAGTCCTGAATATAGTTCTGTATAAATCTAACTCTCCAAGTTGAAATTAAATACCTATAGGTTATTTTAAGCCTGCCAATGAGCAAAGATAACATAACTATTAATTGTGGAACTCCATACTTTGGGAGGTCCCTCTTGCTCTATCATTGTTAATTTTCAGGTGCCAAGTGAAGGAGAGCCTTTGGGTCTCATTTAGTGTTCTTAGTTATAAACTGGACGTGTGTGGATGATTCATGTTAATGTTCTTGATTGGTTTTCTTTTAACGTGTGATTTTTATGAGTATTGTTGGTTTTAATGTATTTTTGTTGGCTGCCTTGTGGATCAATAAATGGGAAGACAGGATACAAATATTTGTATCAAAAACTAGGAGCCAAAGATGTACTCTAAACACAGACCTAAGCACTTTATGCGCATCTAAGTTACTTACAGTTCAGAGTTACACCCTTCTAAATCTATTAAAGCCAATGGGCTTAGAAAGATTGTAGTGTTAATTAAATTGATTGGCAGTAGATTCAGTACTTACAGTGGATAATTAAAGGTGGCTTTTACAGGGGCTTAGACAAATTAACAGAAACTATTTAAAATTAGCCTTGTCAACACGCAGAAGCCCTGTTCACAAGTTAAAGCACGTGAACACACGTACATCCATGTAGAGTGTACACATGATTATTTTTTATATCTGTGTTGAGTAATTCTCATGTTACAGTGAATGCATGTTAGCTGAATGTGTGATTGAAACCACAACTTTATCCACGTACTGATCCTCAGTTTCATTTGTAAAGTGTATGTATTTTGGCTTTTTCTTACAAACAGATATATGTATGTATTTACACGATGTATGTGTGTACACTGTAATACGAACAGGGCTTTTATGTCGTTAATATCAGAATCAGGCTACAGTTCCCTTACAGTAGGAAAATCTACATGCAGCACTGAACTACTTATTTCCAAATGGTCAAAAGTTTACTAGAGTTTCAGGTGAACCTTTGGCCATGTGCACTACTATGTCATAATACCGTGTTACTCGGGATGGTGCAGAAGGGCTGGTACCATTTACTAAAGATGGAGCTGGATCAACCTGCTTCTTTAAGCACCCTCTGCCTCAAAATACCAGCTCATAATATTCTGACATTTCTTTCAACATCCACCCACTTAGATGCAGCTCTTTGACACGTTTTAGAGTATTCAGAACCTTTTGATAAAGGGCAGAAAAAGGCAGGTATGCTAAGCATCTATTTGCCATATGTGAGGATATTGTTCTCTTAGGATGAATTACAATAACCTCTCATTTGGCACTGTGATTTGTGTCAGCCTAATGAGCTGGAGTTGGCTGATAAACTACTGAACAGCTGTTTCTGCTAAGCTTTCAAATTTCTTCAGAAGTAAAATGTTTTTAAAATTCAAACACGCCATTCTGATCTATGATGCCAAAGCTAAATATGAACACTCTTGTTTTTTAAAACACGCAAAAAAACTATACAAGAGATGGCAATACCAGGCCTGGCCCCAATACAGAGAAAGCATGCTTAAGCTTAGAAATGTAAACTTTCTGGAAATTTTGAAGCCATGAAGGAGGGGACTTTTCTTCTAGGAAAAAAATCAAAAAAAGTTTGAAAAATTGGAATATATATAATGCTTACTTTCTTCTCAAGTGTAAACTTATTTTAATGCTGTAACATTATAAAATGCATAAAATATAACTGAGCATATAAAATTGTACTATTTGGTGTACGTATGAAATTTAAATTAATGAATGCCTTAGTTTTCATGAAGTAAAACTGCAGATACACACAATACTAAAGAAAGAGAGGTGTAAATTGCTGCATTTTGTGCTATCGAAGAGGCAGGAAAAAATAAAAGTTAAAAGTAACACAGATTTTGCATTAAACAAAAAAGTGTGCTATTTGGACAGAAACGGGATCATACAGTCACAATACCATTGATGACCCTGAACTATTCAATAAAGTATCATCATTGCACAGAATATTGTTTCCAAAATTAGTCACATTTAAACAATAATTATATCCTTGAAAGTACTTTATGTATATTGCATACACTGGATTTTTCATTATCTAATGCTATAGATTGTCTTACTTGAACATGCACTCCAAGCTGCAAATTTTAAATCTTGTAGGAAGGGAGGGAGAGGGGCATGCACCATCCCTGTTTCTTCTCAGAAGCATTTAAAATCCCTTTAAATGCTTTTGGGAAGAAGGGGGGGCTTTAAGAAGCAGGGGGGCTTTAAGGAAGGGGCTGGCCCTTTAAGGAAAGGGCGGAGCCCCCACTAGCTCCACCATAGCTATGGGCCAGTTTGGTGCCATGACTGAGACGGCTGTCTCCTCACGGGCTGCCACCCACTGAATCTCAGAAGGCAGGGACACCCAAAGCTGGGCCTCCAAAGATGACTGTAATGATTGAGTGGGTTCATAAGGGACTAGGCAGTTCTTCAGGTCTGTTGGTCTCAAGCCATATAGGGTTTTGAAGGTCAAGACCAGTACTTTGAATTGTGCCTGGAAACAAATTGGAAGCCAGTATAGATGGGCCAAGACTGGAGTGATATGGTCCCTGTGGCCCATTTCAGTCAATACCCTGACAGCAGTATTCTGTACCAACTGAAGTTTCCAAACACTTTCCAAGGGCGGCCCCATGTACAGTGCAGTGCAGTAATCTAATCTAGATGTAACCAAGGCATGCAGCACAGTGGCCAGTTCTTTTCTGCCTTGGAAAGGCTGCAGCTGACTAACCAGTCAAAACTGGTAAAAGGCATTCTTGACCTGTCTTGCATACCTAGAGAGAGAAGTAGGGTATGTGTGCATACATGCATGTATGTGTGTATATCTATGAAGGGGCATATAGAATGGAGTATGAGGCATGGTGGTATATTTAGTGAGGGGGAGAAAGCCACTGGAGGACATCTTGCCCAGGGCCTCCCGAAGTCTGGATTTGCCTTCTGTCTTTAACCAACACAGCTGTCACCCTTTTGGCTGTTAAATCAAGAGAAAACACATAAATGAAGGTGGAGCGCAGCAGTCAACAATACGTAATAGTAGAGGGGGCATGATTCACAAAGAGATACTTGGTCTGGGAATAGGGTGTTCCCTATTTTCCTGTGAAATACTGCAAAGTATGTTATTATTCTCCTCTAATGGGAAAGAAAGAACAGCACAGATCTTAAGAGTTATGTTGCAATCCAAAATAATAGAAACTCAACATGTTTCAACACCAGCATGTAGCAAGAGCCAGAAACCAAAAGTATAATAGCAGGAGGAGTCTTCTCTTTTAAAAAAAATAAAAAAGAACTCAGTTCTGTAACTGTGTTTTATTCATTCTTTTCTACCCACTTGTTTTGCACCTTTGCCCCTCATCAATACTTTGACTGCCAGTTCTTGTTTTTAGTCAGAAGAGGGGGCTACTTTCCTATTTAACACAGACTCAGTGCTCTGCATTACAAATCCTATCCATAGGAGTCAGAATGCATGTACATCATTTCACTTGTTTCTTTCCCTCATTTTACTTTGTAAACTCAAGTTGAAAACTTAAAGAATTTACTGTAATTTGTAAGTATATTTTGATGTTCAATGATGAGAAGTAGCTGCTGTCCCACCCTAAGTGCAAGACTTCTAAGAGGGCTTGTATTAGGGCCCATTGTGTGGTCGGTCTTCAACATTACTAAAATTAATGGACTTGATCAGCACTGAGACTCCCATGTACAAGCAACTGCACAAAACAAATATTATTTAAATATACACAAAGTGTACAAAATAAATATTATTAAAATAAGATTGGTTACTGCTTTACTATAGCAAATGCGTATGATACATCAGCACAATTCACAGCTTAATAATAACCTCCTTAAGTGCTGTATCTTAACTCACAGCTTAATAATAACCTCCGTAGGTGCTGTAAACTGTTTTTAATTGTTGATTAATTTATAGATGTTTTTATTGCTGTACACCACCCTGAGCCCTGTCTTACAGGGGAGGGCAGTCTAGAACTATAATTTATAAATAAATAAATAAGACATTCTTAGAATATATGGCAATGCAAGTCCAATTCATACACCCACTTTCCAGATTTTTTTTATACTTCTTGTATGAATTATTTGGTGAATTAATTATGCAGATCTTCTAATACTTCTTGTCTGCACATGAGTAACTGGGATGTTCTTTCACATAGCTCAAGGGGCGCAAGGCAGGAGTTTGCATTCATGATGTCTGATTCACATCACTACTGTGCCACATATATTGTCCATGTAAGGAGGAAAAGGAAAGGCTGAAAGAGTCGTCCCAAATGACTGAGTTAGCTGTTCTTTGGCTCCCTTGACGAAGGAACCAGTTTTGAGGACCTATTAGCCTGTTAGATTGATCTTATACAAGCTTTTCTTTTCTACACAAAATCATGCATCATGCAACATTACCTTCCACATGGCTCTGATCAGGGCTTTTTTTTTTTTTTAAAGAGGTGCCAGAACTCACAAGAGGGAAATTAAGTTTTCAGTCTGTATATTGAAAATTCATGAACTTTTAAACATTTTAAAAAGAATTTTGTCAAAGAGGTTCTGGAACTCTGTTCCGGTGTGTTCCCCCAGAAAAAAAAAGCCCTGGCTCTGATGTATTATTGAGATAATTTGTGAGCCAGTGCTGTATGTTATTTGCTGTGGCTAGTGAAGAATGGAGTCTGAAAAGCACAGCTTAGCAGGAATAGTAATGTTACAGAGGTAGAATAAAAGAACCCTTTTTTGTTGTTCAGTCGCACAGTCGAGTCCGACTCTTCACGACCCCATGGACCCTAAACCTCTCTTTTTATACAGGCATTTGGGTGAGGGGTTGGGGTTTTGTCATTTTTTTAAAGTTGCTTTTATGGTCTGCTTCTAGCCTGTGGACTGTGAATATACTGTTATACAGTGTTGAAAATTGTTTAGTGCTACTTTTATGCCCCTTGCATGTTTGTTTGTTTTTTATTATTCCCTTATTATAGGTAATTTTTTAAATGAGTTTGTGGTGTGTTTGCTTTATGAGCTGCATAGAGCAGATCTATGGAGCGGTGGTGTGTGCATTTTCTAAATAAGTACATACGCTGAGCAGCCCCTGCAGTACTATAAGAGCTACTGGGATTTGATTCTACTTGTTCCTGGATCCAGTAGTACTCCAGTACAGTGGCCCACCATGTAATTTCCCTGAAAATTAAATGGCCACTCTGCCCCTTCTTCCCATCAGTCCTATCCCTAGACTTCCATTAGATTTATTGCCTGAATTTCTGCCTTCTCAAGCAGCTCTTGCGGAAACTTCTAACTCTGGATTGGTATAGGTCATCAGACACCTGGATTAAACAGAATATAATACTAGGCCCTTGTCCTGACCTGGATAGCATAAACAAGCTCGATCTTGTCAGATCTTGGAAGCTAAGCAGGGCTGATCCTGGCAAGTAATTGGAAGGGAGACCGCCAAGGAATACCAGGGCTCGGGATGCAGAAGCAGGCAATAGTAAGCCACCTCTCTGAAACACCCAAACCCCACTAGGGGTTGCCAGACATCACCATGACTTCCAGGCATGCAAGCATATGCGCGCACACACACACAAATAAACACTAGGCCCTTAGTTCTATATATTTTATGTTGTCTTTTTAAACAGCATTAAACTACAGCCTGAAGACTCTTCCCACTTTCTGGGTTGGATATACAATACTGTTTTTCCATCTGTAGAAAATAATTTCTTCAAAGAAACTCATGAGAACTCCACAAGACTGCAGGTAATATGATAAGCCCAATGAGAGTGACATCTCTGTGTGTAGCTTCAATTAAGGGAGCTGTAAATTGCATTTTACTATCTTCCTATGATTCAAGTCAGCTTTATCTCTGCTATTTATTATGCATCCTATTTTAATTTCCTTCTTCCATAATCAGTATTAGATTTATGTACTAGTAGATACAGTCCTTAGTACAGTTAGTTGTTTAAATTAAAAAAAAGAACAGCTGTGAGGGAGACTTTTGTACTAATTAATTATGAGCAAGACTGTTGTTAATATGGATGAGGAGATCTTTCATCTGGATAGGTTTGAAGCTGCCGGTGGATATTAACTCAAACATTAATGAGCTCTTGTTTTACTGAGGAATAATCATATTAATTACTCATTATATTATTGTCTATTTCACTGGATCTTAATCTATCAGTAGTGTTTTCCCAATTCAGACATATTCATTAGAAACTCCCATTTAACTTTTAAAAACAATATAACTAAAAAGTTTCGAACTAAACCCACCTATGCCTTCTCAAGTTGCCTGGCCAATGAAGTGGCCTTCCATTTGCCCTCATCGGCTGAGCACATGGCCTGTCCCAGATTCACACTGAGCACAAAAGGGCACCAACAAATAGGGGAATCTGATTTGGTTAGACACCTCTTTGGTAGATTCCCCCTGCCCCCACGTGTTTCAAAGGGACAGCTCTTCATCAGAGCATTTATTTTAAAATTGCTCTTCACACTTTCCATGAGGAGCTATAAAACATAATCTTCCTACATAAAGAAGTGGTTCCCCCAAAGAGTTGTTTTGCAAATGCTTTGCAAAAAAAGTACTATATTTGAAATTCTTTATTCATTCTATTTGCTACTATAATCCAAGGCTTTGGAAACAAATTCACTACATTGAGCTAATGAAGGAATTAAACTAGGAATACAATTATTGATATATTTAATCTTTTTCTTGCCCATGATGTAATCTAGCTTCTGTTTTGTGAATTCTGGTGAAAACAATGAAGCTTTTATTGTGGGAACAATGTAAGGGGTTCTATAATTGCGTAGTTCCTGGGACTCATGACGGTCTTTGTGTTAACACAGACGCATCTATACAAAGAATTTTCCTGACAGTTTATGCAGAATAATTCAAGTCTATAAACAAGATAGTATTATATGTCACAAGCCATTTGGCCAATATTATTGCGTTAGCAAATAAAGCCAATTCTGCATCAGAATAGGAATAAATGTGCTGAAAGGTCATCGTCACGGGATCACTGTGGTTCCTTTGTCATGCGCAAAAATTCAAATGCAAAATAGTCAGGATAGGAAGATGGAGATCATAAATGTTCAGACAGGGCAGGCATTTCAGGACCAGCATTGTGAAAGGTGACAAAAGAATGAACAGCACTGTGATTTTTAGACGTTTTATTTGCATCTTTTGTGGTTGCATTTTTCAAAGACTGACAATCAGTCCTTGCTGACAGTTTGACAGTCACCTTTCCATAAAATCACCTTACCTCAGACCAGTGAGATACATATCTACTTTTTTGTGAAAGATTAGGATTTTTTCCAATATGTCTTTTAAACTAATATAGTCATTATAATTCATTGTATTATGAAAAAAATGGAATGTGATGTGGCTAAGCAGCCTGAGTCTTTTGTTTCTTTTTGTAAGAGACTATTATCGTTTGGGTTTTAATTAAGCCAGCTAGATGGAAAGGAAATAAATATTAAGGATACACACTGGAGAGAAAAAATTTAACAAAGAATATGAGTCATTTCATAATGTTTAGGTAAGAAAAGGAACTACATTGTACAGTAGTTTTGTAGCTTAATGCAGGCAAGGAGATGACACAAGGTAGGATTATTAGCATCAGGTTTTAGTCTTCTGTCCCTCTTAGGAATGCCAACTTCCAGGTGGGACCTGGAGATTCCCTGGAATTACAGCTCATCTCCAGACTGCAGAAATCACTTCCTCTGGAGAAAATGGATGCTTTGGAGGTAGACTGTATGGTATTGTACCCCACTGAAGTCCCTTTCCATCTCAGGCTCCACCTCCACATCACCAATAGTTTCCCAACCTGGAGCTGGCAACCCTACCCCCCACTCCCTGCCACTGGCCAGGGAGGACCTGGCAACCTAGTCCCTCTTATAGCCCCTGCTCTGTTTTTTCCTTCACATTTCTTCTCCCCCCCCCTCTACTTTTCTCGACTTTTCCCTTCAGTATAGAAGGGCCTAGTCTGCAGAGCAACAGGCCATGGTCTCCCTAATGGAACACATTTTTTAACTTCAGTAATTAAATAACTTATAACACATAACAAAGAGTGGGATGTATGATCACTGCTTTTAGGGTGGAAGACAGTGCATACTTGTTAACTGCTGGACAGATATCAAAGCTTTGGATTGCTACTGCTTGCCACTTGTAGTTTTAAAACTTTTTAAAATAGAAATTTAGGATATGATGCTCAAGTTGAGCTGACAGAATGCAGCTTGTATGCTGGTGCAGAAACCTAAAAGACTATGAAGCCAAATCTATAAAGAATGCTTCTACCCAAACATTATGATCTGCAGAGCCCTTTTGCCCAGAAGCAGGTTTCCCTTCTCATATGTACACATTACTGACGGGTAAACCTTGTACTATTGTTGTTACATCATTTGTGATAACAGAATTGGGTGAGAAGTGGGTGAGATGCAATAATGTGATAGAAACATGTTTCATTGCCCTAATTCATTTATGTTGATCCTTGAATAAATATAATAGGTTATAATGAAATAGTTTTATTCACAAGGACTATATTTTTATGATTAAACCTTTTTATTTTTATGATTAATGCTTTGGACTCAAGATAGATCCAGATGGTCAGCTGTGTTGGTCTGAAGCAGTAGAGCAAGTATAGAGTCCAGTGGCACCTTTAAGTCCAACAAAGGTTTATTCAGGGTATGAGCTTTCGTGTGCAAGGCACACAAGGCTGACTGGCTGGTTTGCTAATGAAAACTTAGAAGAGTGACATTCATGTAGTGTGCATTTTTGCTTGGCATTTCAAGAACTAGTGATGTTCCTTCGGCTAGTCATCTATGGTACCTACCACTGTTACGAATTCTTTCTTCTAGGAGATCAGCATGCCCTACGGGAAGTTTTCTGTTAAAGATCTCAGCTGACCGAAGGAACATGGCTTCCACAGCCGAACCCTTTAGCAAAGCAATCTGATCCTCATGGTCAAGGGTCTGAAAACCTGGAATAAAATTAAGTTGTCACTCTTTCTCCCAGCAATTTCTACCACAGAGTTAGCACAAAATTCAAGCCCAATGGCACCTTAAAGACCACCACAATTTCCCAAGGTATAAGCTTTTTTTTTTTTAATAAGATAAAGTTTACTTCATCAGGTAATGCAGAGGCAGCAAGTAAAAACAGTACAACCCCATCGGTAGGGAGAACAACACTTTATATAAATAAAAATGGATATACATTTACAGATCTGGCTCATGCCTAGGTGGCTGAATCTGAAGTGTGTGTGTTTGTTTTCTTTCTCAAGCTGCCAGGCAAGAAAATCCATTCAAGCTTGTCACACATGCATGTGCTTGTAATCTTATTTCAAATCACAGGATGGTTACTTTCAACTTGATTAGCATATTACAAATTAAATTCCTGCTTCAGTGTTAATGGAGCGCTGGTTGCATTCTCATCTTTCAGTGCTCAATTGAGCACTTTCCAGCTCGTACATTTGCCCACTGGCTCTGCTCTCCGATTGTTTTCTCTTTCACTTACATGAAAGAAAAGAATGGGAATCATGAGAAGGGCTTTAATATAAAACTATATTAAAAATAGAAAAGCATGTGGTGGAGAGAACATGTGTATACATAGTGATCTGTGTGTTTATACAATTGTTTATTGTTTGAAAGGTACCACAAGGGACACTTTCCACTGATCACACCTTTCTGACCTGTGCCCAAATGTCCCAGATCACAGAAAAAAGATAGCTGCAGTGCATGGGTTATAGGTTACCTGCATAATTTCTATAACAACTGGAGGTAACAGACTCATAAACAAATTCTTGCTGATTGGTCTAGAAAAAAGAGCTGCGTCTATCAAAGACAACCCATCTGAATGTATGTGACACAGAATGTACTGTGTTATGATGTTACAAGGGTCAGCTAACCTCCAAACAGGAAAGATGTTTTTACTGGATGCCTACAAGTGTTCTTAGATTCCACTGCTGAAAGAAAAGACTGGTTCTAATTTTCAAGGGAGCTTTCTGTGATTCAGTACTGAAGAAGTCAGAGCCACGGTACTGATGGTCATTAGTTTAATTGCCTTTAGCTCACCCACTGCTTCCTCTTGAAAACGAGCAGCAGAGCAGGGAAAGACCATTGGTGAACTGACATCAATGACCACTACTGATGAAGGGTCTGAGCCAAGTTGCCCCTGAGGCTCTGGCAGAGTTGCTAGATCATAAATATGCTTGCACCTGGCCTCCAGTGGCCCTCTAGGGCAGTGGCCCACCAGGAAATTTTCCAGTAACTTAAATGGCCAGTCTGCCCACTGCTGAAATATTACTTTTTGCAGCCTGCTTGCAGAGTGAGATCTATTGTGGGAAAGCTAATTTTTAAGAAAACAACCCAAAAAGAGGAAAGATATCTCACATTTATTTTCAACAATGAATAAATTAAAATTAAACAACCACTCGAATACTAATAAAGACAGCACCCTTGTTCTTCAACTTCTGTATAAAGGATTATGTGATTCTAAATCTTGAGAAAAACTTCCGTTCTTGATTAATTGAGAGCCAAACTAAGTGTTACTTTTTACATGAGTTTCCCATGGTGACTTGTAGCCAAAGTGCAGCTGCAAGTCCTACTGGCAATTCCTGTGAAAAAACTGCACATTGGCCTGATTCTGGTCAGGACCATGGTATGGGGAGAGAGGGCCTCCTGCCTCCCCTTCCCATGCTGTTTTGACAGCCAAAATGACCTGGGGGCTGTGGGGATCATGATGCACTCTGTCAGGAGGATGCACATGTATTTTCAGCCTTCTGAAGAGAATAACACCAACCTTTCAGCACCTAGGTCATTTTGACTGCCAAAAACAGTTCACGGGGAAAGGCAGGCGCCTCTGCTCTCCCCATGCCATGGTGCTGACCAGAATGGGGTCTGTCTTTGATTTTTACACAGGAGTTGTCACCGGGACTTGCAGCTGCAGTTTAGCTGCAAGTCACCATAGAAAATTCATGCATATAGTAACATCAGGTTTGGTCTCCCCCACCCCCTTAGGTGGTAAAGGAAACAGTTCTATACATTATAAGCTCTACTGCAATAGGCATATCAATATAACTTTTTCTCCCTCTCCCAACATACTAGAACTCAAAGGCCTCCAGTGAAGCTGATGAGCAGTAGATTTCAGGATGGACAAAAGGAATACTTCTTTACACGGCAAATGATTAAAATATGGAGTTCGTTGCCAGAGGATGTAATGATGGCCACATACATAGGCAGGTTTAAAAGGGGGTTAGACAGATTCAGGGAAGAAAGGATAGTTCTGTTAGTGGCTATTTGCCATTGTGACTAAAGGGAATCTGACGACTAAAGGGAACCTCCATGTTCAGAGGCAGTAAAGGAGGCAACATCAGGGGAAGGCTGCAGCCTCTATGCTCTGTTGTTCGCCCTCCAGAGGAACAGGTTGGCTACTGTGTGACACAGGTTGCTGAACTAAATGGATCACTTGTCTGATCCAGCAGGGTTCTTCTTCTTATGTTCTTATGAAAGTACAGAGCTGTTAGCTTCTCTAACTAAAACATTGGTGGTCAAATGTATTTTACACATCATACCTGGTAACCTTTTGGTAAATTCCACAAGGACCTGTACATGACTGGTGGCCATTTCTGTTAAGATGAGAAAATTTTCTTCAGCACTGAATTCCTCTTGTAACTGAGCATTAAAACAGAATTATTATTATTAGTTGTAAAGTGATAGGAACAGTTGTAGTAAACCACTGCTTGCTCTGTGGGTGCTTGAAAAAGTATCAAAGTGAGTGACCAAACATTCAGTTGAAGGTCATAATTTGATAGAGAGTATGAAAGCACAAGAAAACTAATTATTCTAGGCATCAGAAAAGAGAAAACAAAATTGTCAGGGAAGATAGCAGTTCTTGAGTATTTTAAGGTGGCTGGAGATCTGCTAGTTTTCACTCAGATCCAAGAAGAGAAAGCAAGAGGCTCAATCCTGCTGTCTATGGAGCACAAGGTGTGAAAGCTTTTGCCACTTCAGGCACACCAACCAGGGGCCTTCTGCTCCTCCCATTAGGTTGTAAGAAGCTAGAGGGAGTTTTGAACAGATGGCTTATTGAATTTATGCCTTTTTGGAATTATCCATGCTTGACTTAATTATACTTTCTTTTAACCAGCATGCAACACTAGAGTTTCTTAGTTGATGGAATGCTAGGCTAAACGTATAAATGTGTGGGTAAGTGTGTCTGGCCATGCAAATGGAAAGTACAGCAAGCAGATGAGTCTGTTCCATTGTTTGCAGTGAACAAAAGCCACAAAAGCAGAAGGAAAAAAATAGACTCTGAAATATTTAGGTAACTGTTGTATTAAATTGTATATTTACCAGCTTTTTAGAAACCTCAGGAGGAATTCTTTGTTTATTATATGAATCCATGATATACTGAAGAAGGTTCTGCTGTTCTGGGGTTAGTTCTATTTTCTCCTGTACTGGCAATAAAAATTAACCATAAGCTTCAGTAAATGGAGGTGACTCCCTACCTCTTATTTAGGTATAGTTTGATTTGAACAATAGAAACAGTTTTCCTTATTTGTGTATGTATACAAACCTGAAAAAGATATAATCCAGACTTATATAATATTTCTGGCATACATTCATTTTACAAAGTACCCAGACCCTTTATACTATTCTTACCTTTCCAAAGCCTTAGCGCTAGATAATATTAACCAATATTTGATAATATGAGAAGAGGGGAAACCTTAAAAACACATATTGCTACAATAAAAAAGCTCTGCTGGCAAATGAATGCTTAAAATGGACTACAACTACTACAGCTCCAGAGCAGTATCACAAGCCTTAACTGCTGATGATATTATTCTTTCATAAACTGATATTTCATCTGACAGCCATTCACAAGACTTCTTTGCCACATTCATGTATACTATGCAAATCATGTACTCATAAAGCAGAGCTCATAGAATAGACAGAGACCACACTTTCAGTGTCATCTGCCAAACAGCATATCTGTTTATCTGCACGAAAGATTACAAATTCAATCTCATCTATGAAATTGCTGCAAGTTACTAATGTGTATTTATTGTCATATAATCTTCTGTGTTCAATAGAGTATCAGATTACACAAAGCTGCAGTGTGCAAGATATTACAATAGTTTTATTACCCTGTAGAATTTGGTTGTAGATGAGACTTGCTTAAAATCAGGTCCTTCATTATCTTCACCGATTGTCTGGTCTGGAGGTTGTGGTATAGTTTTTCTTAACCGTTTTGACTTGCACTGTATTTCTGTTAGCAAACCTGAAATTTTGCATATAATAAACAAACAGAATTTGTACCCATGACTCTTCAGCATCTGGGTGATACAGATGAGGGACAAAATCTATTCACATGCTATCTAATATATCTCTGCTTTTCCATGTACTTTGTAGTTACAGAACAAATAGTAGAAAGCTGGTGATATGCAAAGGACTATTGTTGATCGGCTGAGCAAAAAGGCTTTTGGGAAGGTTTGTAATTTACAGTGGAATCATAAGAACACTTTCTCAAGAGTAAGCCTTATTGAATAGACTTAAGTACGCAGTCACAGTGCAGTTGAATTCAGTGGTCTTAGAAGAGTGTAATTTAGGATTGCACTATAATAGGGCAATAAAACTTGATGTGAATATTCAGGATATGATTCTGTGTTTCATGTTCAATGACGAGGAGGAGGTGCAAATTCATTCCAATCACTCTACATCTACTTACATCAAAACACTGGAACTTGAAGGCTGCTCTCTTGTAAAAACAAATTAAAAGGACAGAACATATCACTGAACTATCTATTGAACTAAGATAGATACCATTATCCCTGCTCTGCAGAGAGGGCGGGGTATAAATTTGATAAATAAATACATTAATTAATTAGCTGATCCATGCATTATTTTAATAGACATTCCTGTGAATGACGTCTGATGAGCTTATCTACTTATCTACCGAAGAGCTTATCTACATGCAAGTTCAGAGATAATAACATGTTTTTACTATTCAGAAATATAAATAGTATTATATCCTATGGATTTTTAATTATGGAATATTGCATTTCGTTAGTGTGTTCCAGGAATAAGATCTGCTTTAACTTAAAAAAAACACTGTACTGTTGCAGACCAGTGGAGAAGCAGGTAAATGTTAATCCAAGGACACAGCCATCGTATCAACTTAAATTAAAATAGGAGGGTTTTTTTTCTCCAGAATAGGGTCACGTGAGGTCCCTACTTTTGAGCTTGGAGAACAAGAAAATAGTATCTTTCTGAGGCAAGATATCGCTGAAAAAGATATCATGAAAATGCCTAATTCAGTGGTGAATGCTTTTAATATCCTGTATATTATAAAATTATGCGCCATATAAAAGAAGCTTCCTCTGTCACTGAAAGAAGAGGAAATTTACAGGATTAAAATAACTGTTCCACATAATATCTTGTAGGAGTAAAATAGTATATTTGATAATCATGCAAACACTAGAAATTGCAATGATTTTCAGCACTGGTATGATTCTTTTTAACCCAATATGAATAAAAAGTACTGCTCAATATGATGGCCATATCTTATAGGACAATCAAGTGCCTGTCTATCCATCATATACTTCTGCAGTAAAAAATGTCATGTGTGGGAGAAGTTCTTAAGCTCACATACACAGCACCTCAGACCAATTGTACCTCTACTTCATAGCTTCAGAATCTATTATCTATCCACACATTACAATGGTAGCGGAAAGACACACAGTAGGCAAAAGGGAACTTGTCTTTCCTATAACATTTGAGAAATACCTACAAAACAGAGGTTTTCATAATCAAATTCTTTGAATCAAGACCGCATGCTCTGAGAAACCCCCCCTGTATTTTTATGCACACAAAACGATATGTGTCTGAAATGAAGGCTGCCAAGCTCCACGAAGAGCCTGGAGATCTCCCAGAATTACAACTGATCTCTAAACAACAGAGATCAGTTCCCCTGGAGAAAATGGTGAGTTTGGAGGGTGGACTGTATGGCATTATGGTCCACTGAGATCCCTCACCTCCCCAAACCTGCCCTCCCCAGGCTCCACTTGCAAATCTCCAGGGATTTCCCAACCCAGTTTTGGCAATCCTACCTGAAATAGATGCTGAATCAACAGCCCATGAGTAAAGCCATAAATAGTTATAAGATTGCCCTTTCTTTTTTGCAGTATAGCGAAATTCCAAAGGAATAATTACAACACTGTACTATGTGTAAATGAAGCAAAGTCCAAGGTAGCTTGAATTTCAGATACCTCTTTACTTAATGTCAAATTATAAATAGGAGCTTCAAGTTTAACTGCTCTGGCCAACCTTGAATTTTTTTAGAAGAAAAAAAAACACTGCAAAAAGTATATAGTACCACTCCTTGTTTGAGAGCTGTTAAGCAAACAAGCTTGCAAAATATCCTCATTGCTGCACTTTAGAAGGACATGCTTATGTTTAAGTTATGAGTTATATGAGCTTCATAGTAACAAAGTACAGGTTTCCATTGCAGAGGAAGATTCGAATGGCAGCACCTATTGTTGGCCTTTGTTCCTTGTAGGTCAATCTGAGAAAATGATCAGCTGATTTAAAAGTTTCCGGTATCCTTGGTCAGTATTCTTTACACTGACCTATTTTTTTCCTGCTTTATTCTATTATTAGTTACTAGGTCTGTTGCTGCCCTGAACATTTTCTCTGTCTCTTATTGGAAAATATGAAGTTGGGTTTACCCCACATGGAGGTTTATTTTCATGCAACGCCTTGAGTTTTATTATCACTTTGGCAACATTTGTTTGCACATTTATACTGTGAGTGGAAATAGGGCATATCTCAAAATCTTTGTGGTCTGTTAAATGTACAAAATGAAAGATTAATTATATTATAATTCTTGCATGAGTTCCAAACGTTGACAGAGGCTTTTGTTTTCTGCAGAGCCTAACAGTTAATATAGCATCTCACAATCAGATTGGAGGATAGAAGTATATTAAAAACTCACAGTAGATTAATTTCCGGTATGAACCTAAATTGGTTTGACACCACAGTTATGCTAAGATGATTGGAACCATCAACAAGGAATACGAGCTGCCGCTTTAGTCTCAGCCCTGCAGCTTTACAAAAAGAAATGTATGTTGAGAAATGGAATTTTAAATGAAGTCCAACTATAGCTCTCATAGCTACAGTTAAACTAACAAGAGTGCGTATATAACTTATGTAATACATTTGCTAATACATCTTTTATTACTTGTTGTTTGTGGCAATCCATAATATTTAACAAACTTGATGAATCTATATTTCCCCCCTCCCCTTCTTCCTTTCTGTATCCCACCTTTTGTTTTCTTGAGAAAATAAAGAGTGTGTGTATAACTGCTTAGTTCAGGATATAATACAGAAGTAGTAAATATGTTCTGTACTCAAGGATAAAGTTAAAGAAGTATAAAATGTGACAGAAAACCAAGGTCAACATTTTATTACATGGTCCCAATAGGACTGGCAAATCAGCTGGCTCTTAACTAGCAGATGTGTATTGTAGCATCTTGAATTTTGGTACTAACTAACTTTTGTTTGGTGGAATTCTCTTTGTATATCTGTAAATTTGTACTGGTGGTGGTTTCTGTAACTTTGTGATGGCCTATGGCTAAACACAATAAATTGATTGATTAATTGATTGACTGAAATTGTACCAGTGGTCCTTGATTTGTGTGTAGCAATATAAGGCTCTTTCTCCAAAGTATGTAAACAGCAGGGGAGAAAACACAACAAAGCACTGTAAATGTAGGTTTGTGTATCATTTAATTTCATTAACAATATACCTGAATAATTTTAGGGGAGAAAAGTCTTACAGGCCTCGCACGGAGTTTCCCACAACCGCAGCCTACCAAGACACAGATCATCTTTTAAGTGCCCTTCAGGTAATGTGGTCTATAACAGGTTATGATAACTGACGAAAACTTTAAAGAAGATGCTCTTCAACAATTCTTCTGTCATGAACCATCTGCTTTTCTACATTCTTTAGAACTGGCATGTTGCTACTATCTTTCTTAATTTAGTTTCTCAACTCTGTAGGAACATTTTACAGGAAAGTGAGCAGAGGTATTCAGTCCATTAAATAAAACATCATGATTCGGGCTTTTCAGTTGTATTTCCTGTAGATGTTGTATAGTTGGGGTTTAGGGTTGCCACTTCTGGGCTGGGAAATACCTGGAGATTTCGGGGGTGGAACCTGGGGAGGATTGGGTTTGGGGAGGGACCTCAACAGGGTATAATACCATCAACTCTACCCTCCAAAGCAGCTGTTTTATCCAGGGGAACTGATTTTGGTCATCTGGAATTCAGTTGTAATAGCAGGAGATCTCCAGATGCCACCTGGAGGTTCACAACCCTACTGGGACTAAGCTGGCATTTTTCATTGATTCCTCCTTCCTGCTGCACCCCCTCCCATTTCATTCCTCAAAGTCCCCTATCCCCCAGGAGAAGCATTTTGTGGAGATCAGTGGTCTGCAGGGGGGGGGGAGGAAAGTTCCTCTCTGCTGGTGGAAAATTTGGTCTGGATATGCCCTTAGATATGCCCAAGGTAACATTTTGAACTGTACTCATTTGCAGCCTACATTCCATAACGTGGGGTATAATGGTCTTTCCCCAGCCTCTACAAATGTACGAAGAATTAACTACATTATATAGGTTACACAGATTTCTCAACTCAGATGGAGCATATTAAGCAATATGAATATGACACTTAACATTTGTAGAATATGTTTCATATATGTTGTTATAGTAATCCTGTATACATACACTCAGCCAGCATTCCCACTTGCTTGCACTTTTGTAGACGACACTCCTGACACTTTCTTCTCATGTACATGTCCATCTCACAGTTCCCTCCATTTTTACACTTGTATACAGCATTTTTGGTGATGCTTCTTCTGAAGAATCCTAATGAATTAACAGAGATATACGCAGGATAGGAGGTTATCTTGACAATAATTTTTGTTTTCAGAAATAAACCCCACAATGCATTCATATGAGGGACCACCTCTCCACATGTGATCCCATGGGACAACTGTGATCCTCTCGGTGGTCTCTGCTTACTGTACCACTTACCAGGAGCCTTTGTTCATCTTCAGTCTGTGCTTGGGTTTTCTCAGTTATGGATCCAACCTTACATAACAGTTTGCCTGAGGAGGTCAGGAGGGCACCATGACTTCCAGGGTACAGAAGGGAAGGGAAGGGAAGGAAAGGCAGTTTTTCACAAATTGCTTTTTATTGATTTGTATGGACATTTTATGGATTGTAAAGGATTTGTCTGTGATGAAGCCAAGTATGTCAATTCTACAGACGTTTTAGAGTGTCATTTTTAATGCAGTTACATTTTTGCATTAGTTGTAATCTGCCTTTTGGGTATAAATATAAATAATCAATAAATATATTGATACAAGCATTGCATAGATGTTTGTTTCTTTCTGATAGAAAGTTTGTTGCTATAATGCACAATCATATGTGTCACTTATGCTAAGCAATGACAATTATTCCATACTGACTTGGTCCAAACTCCCTATTTATTTTTTAATGATCCCCACCTTTTCCTTGTTGCACAGGGGGGGTTATGATTCTAAATTAAAATAATCTGTAATGCAATAAAACTCCATCAACCCCCTTGAAAATTCCTGCAGCTCCAACCTCAATAAAAGCCCTAGTCAATAGTTATTCTTACAGTGCCTCTTAAAAACTTATAAAGATGGCACCTTTCTTACCTCCTCAGAGAACCCAGTGGGAGCCATAATGGAAAAGGAACTGTCTCTAGTGGCCAGACAGGCAACCTTAAGTGAGAAAACAAGAAAATGACACCTAGAGAATCATAATTGGCTCACAGGGACATATGGGAAGAGACAGGCCTTCAGCTATGTGGGCCCTAAGTAGGGTTGTCAGGCTACTGCCTGCAACCCCTAGGAGCATTTAAGGGCAGAAACAGGCATGCTGGCATCACACTGGTTAAACCAGAGAGTTTTTGGCAAATCCTAGAGCCCCCCCCCCCCCGGTATCATGACATCACTTCTGGGTTTCACCAGAAATGACATCAGTGCTCTGGCTCAGTGCTGGCATGCACCCCATTTCCCCCCACTTTCTTCCAGCCTGCATTTCAGACAGGCCTGTAGCTACAGTGGGGCATTTCAGGGCCTGGCCCCCTGACTTTCTGTCAAGGCCTCCCGACTTCCATCCAGACCCCAGGCCCCCTGGCACTCTGGGCCACCCGGAGGAATCCCAACTCTCTGGGCCACCTGGAGGTCTCTCCACCATCGCCCCTTCCCCTAGCATGGCTTGCTTCCCCATGTAAGCAAGCAGAGTGCGAACGCTGTAAAAGTGAGTTTTCAACATTTTATTTTTATTTTACTTTTTATTTTGTAACATCAGTGCCCCCCTGAATTACAAAATCCTGGCTATGGGCCTGATTTCAGGCACTGGCATACAACAACTAGGAGACCTGGTGAACCTCAGTCCTAGGCCATGAAAGGCTTTTAGAAGTCATAACTGGCATATCTGTCCAATTGTTCTTATAGAGTTCCTGCACTCCATTTATCTTAATAAAGAGACTCAGTGCACACAGATGTGCCAACCAAGTCTGCAATCCTAAGCACACTTACTAGGGAGTAAGTTTCCAAACATATTTACTGTGGATTACTTTGCATGTTTGTTAGTGGAAGTGGCTGCGACGTCAATCAATCCTAACTGTGATGGAATATAGCTCCCCAGCCAATGGAGCTCACATGCAGTTACCACATTCTGGCTCCCTTTGATCTCACCACTCTGTGCTTGAAATGTGGGACTGCAAAGGCAACACTCAAACAGAAGCTGTGCTGAGTGCTCCTTGAGTGCCAGGAGAGTCTGCTTTGTATCATGCTGCCCTTATGCAGACAGCCCTGTTTTGCCCTTACTCTTTGATAGATAGAGCCTTAAGGAGCCAAGACCTGGATCCTGGGCCATAAGTCTGGAACCCTGTCTGGTGAATCAGTAAACAAATGTAGCTCTGCACATCCTACGTTGGGCCGTGTGTATTTATTTGCTTTAAGAACTGTAGCCCTTGGTGAGGGAAAAGGAAGCACAGCAGCAGCAGTCAGCAAGAGAAACAGAGGAAGGAATGGGAGCAAAGAATCACCCTCAGCCATTAAAGTGGGAGGAGCCAGTCAATTAATCATTTAACCTGTGCACGTTTACATGGAAGCAAGTGCCAGTGAGGGGAGAATGGATCTTACGTCTTACTTGGAACAGGGACCGGAGGGGAGAACAAATGCGCAAAATAAGCTACTACTGAGGACAACACAAACAGACCTTCACCTATCAACAATACCAAAACTGCCTAAGTAATGATACAAGTGGTGAGGGAACCATCTGGAAATTTAATTTTTGATTACATGCTCTTTAAACATACACTTTCCCTATTATCTAATTAGTACCTGTTTATACTTAGAAACAAATAAACAAATAAACAAACAACAAATATCTATATTTCTCATTGTGTTGCTCAGATTTCCTTCTCGGATCTTTAAGTATCTGTAGATTTGCAGGCAGGCTATATTGCCATAGTCAGTTAGTGGCTAGGTCCTGTACCTAGGAGGGGTGGCTAGGAACAGGTTACGTAACTGAACCAATCTTGATAGAGGCCCTCAGGCAGCCATATTGCATAAGGTCTTCTTCTTCTTCTTCTTCTTTTTAATTATTTATTTATCCTTTTTTCATTGCAAAAAAGAAAAGCTATACATGGTATATGAGAATCATTTTTTGGAGCTTATATTAAACATTTTTTGCAATCCATTTGTTAACTTTTTGCCATCTTTTTTGAAACACATTCTCATATTTCCCTGACAGTATCATATTTAATTTGTCCATTTCTGTTATTTCAAAAAATTTCATAATTAACTCTTCACTATTAGGTATTTTATCAGTTTTCCAACATTTTGCAATGAGTATTCTAGATATAGTAAGAATATATACATACAAGAATAATACATAGATCATCACATTTAATTCCATCTGGTATTATATTTAGCAGATATATTTCTGGTATCAGCTGTAATTCTATGTCAGTAATCTCTATTACAACTTATTAGTTGTTTTATGCTTTTCCAAAATTTACAAATTTTCTCGCACCTCCACCATATATGATAATATGTTCCAATATTATTTTTACACCTCCAACAATTTTCTGAAACATTCTTATACCATTTAAATAATTTATCAGGCATCCAGAGCCACCTGTAGAACATTTTAAATATATTTTCCTTATATGACGTAGATCTTAATAATTTAAGAGAGACGTTTTTGACCAATCATCGGTATTTATATTATGACCTAGATCTTGCATCTAAGTTACCATACATGGTTTTACTATTTCGTCTTGCATCTCATCCTTCAACAAAATATTATATAGTTTTTGAATTATTTTATCCAAGGATGATAGCCATATTTTATCTAATTCTGATTTTGTTTTAGCAAAATTCATTATTTTATCTTTGGCGAATCTTGATTGGAGCTGTAACTTTTCCCAATTAGTAACGTTAATATTCATTGTTTCTAATATTTTGAACGATTTCAGTTCATTGTTTTTGGTTAACAATGTTTCATTAATGCCCCCCTAATTATATGGTTATGAAAATTTTGTTGTATTTTGTCTTTGTCATACCATACATAGGCATGCCCAGCCCATGTGTAGGTCATGACTTTCCACACACACAAAAAAGCATGAGGTGTTCTTCTGATTAGCTCTCCTCCCCTCTGCTATGAGTTGGGTTGCCAGCACTGCACCCTCAAATCTGTCCACAAATTGGGGTGGAGCCTGGGGAGGGAGAACATCACAGACACTGTGATGATAATTCTGGGTGATCCCAGAAATGACATCACAGCATTCAGGACATCATTCTCCCCAGTTTTCTCCTTCTGTTCAACTGATTGAGCCTGAGCAATTGAGGGTGGGTTTTAGAGTTTGCCCACCACAGAAAGGCACGTGTAAGCCTAGCTCTGCATTCTGCCAGTACAGTTGTGTAAACAATCTTCGAAACAAATAATTAACATCTGTAATTTACATTTACACTTAGCTACTTTATTTAAATGCCCCAACAGATATCATACATTACTTTGTGGCTGCTGGGCCACAGCAAACACCTTCCCTTGCCAAGAATTGGGAAAGGGGACCTGTTCAGAACCCGTGGAAAACTCAAAAGGCGCAAGGGACAAGAAAGAACTTCAGTTGTTTGTCCCCACATTGCCTTTAATTTTGTACACTGAAGTCCCTAAATTATATCCAGTTTATAATTCCTGGCTCTGGCATGCCTCTGATTTAAAACAGACTGTGGCAATTTTTTTTTACAAAATAATAAAATGGCATCCTTGATCAACAAAACTAGTGCTTTGCTATGTCCATTGGAAGTTTCATCTCAAATGTCTTATGTACACCATCCTTTGAAATCTATTTGACTGACACAGAGCTCTTTTGAAACGCAAATCATTTGGTGCTTTCACTCACAGCCACATAGTTTTAGTTCCATAAATCACTAGGAGTTTAGCACATTTCCATAGATTGAATCAAGGAAGGGAAAGGAGAGATTTAAAGCTGAATATTTCACTGCCAGATTAAAAAAATTACCTACTTTGTGGTTTAATTATTGCTTATATTCTGTTTATATACTGTTCTATTGTTTTAGTTGTTCTGTCTGAGTATATCCATATTGCTTAAGGATTCTCTTTTGTAAGCTGCTATGGGTCCTCTTAGGAGGAATACAATGGGGTATAAATATTTTAATAAACACATAAGTATTGTATTGATATCTTTTTGGAAAATATTCTTTTGGAAAATAATATCAGTGTTAAGGAATGAATTACTCTTGCTCTGAGATATCAAGATGGAATATGGAATATCACATATGATTAGCCTCATGCTCTACTTTCAGCCGTTTGAAATTATGTATTACCTTTGCAGCCTTCACAAGTAAGGGCATTATAATGGTACCCGGAGGCTTTGTCCCCACAAACAACACACAACTCTTCGCCTTTCATTCTTCCTGAGGAAGGGCCCATCCGAGACCTCTTGGCAACAGGCATGCCTCCTGCTTCCGACTCCTTTATGAAAAAGTTATCAGAAGGAATTTTTCTGAGTTCATACATTACTGGTGAGTACCATTCTTCAGGCTGTTGGGAACAGAAGCCAAGGCTGGAGTAAAAAGGAGGTGAAGAGACTGGAGGCTGCGCTGGAGAGAAATGTACAGTGTTGTACTGTGAATAAGGGGATACATCAGAATATTGCTCAGGAGAAGTCATTGGTTCTGGAAAGACACCTGGATAATAAGAAAGAAACAACATCTATTATCTCCCTTATAAATAAAAGCCGAATGGTGGTGGCACTTCTCTAGAACATTCCACACGCTCCAAAATCAGTTCGCTCTCTGATCTGTCATTCAGAGGGTCTCCCTATCCACTGGCTTCTTTGCCTGAGTCCTGCCTCCAACATTCTAAACATTTTGCTGTTCCTCTCCCCCCCATAGCCAGTCAGAACACAGAGGTTATTTGCATATGCAGCCTCATTGGCCTTTGCCTCGGAACACAGACGTCGTTTGCATATGCGACTTGATTGGCTTTTGCCTCTAACATTCTAAACAGTTTGCTCTTCTGAGATAAAATGTGTCCAATCTCCAGGTGAGGGCTGGAGATCACTCAGAATTACAACTGCTTTCCAGACAGCAGAGATCAGTTCCCCTGGAGAAAATGGTGGGCTCTGTATCCTTATATGCTGCGGAGGTGGCCCCCATGACAGCCAATGTGACGTAGAAGTCAGGGCTTCAGAGCACGGAAGAGGCTGCAGGTGTGTGGGGGGTGGAAAGCTGAAGAGTGAGGGGGAAATAAAGGTAGGTTGATGATTGGCTGGGAAGGAGATAGGGTTGCCAACTCCAGGTGGGAAATTCCTGGAGATGTGAGGGATGGAGCCTGGAGAGGGTGAGGTTTCAGGAGGCGTGGGACCTCGAACAGGTACAAAGCCATAGACCACCCTCCAAACCAACTATTCCCTTCTGGGGAACCATCGTTGCCAATCTCCAGGTGAGGACTGGAGATCACTCAAAATTACAACTGTTCTTTAGGTAGCAGAGATCAGTTCCTCTGGAGAAAATGGTGGACTCAGTGTCATTGTACCCTGCTGAGGTCGCCACAGCAAATTGACACTGAGTGTCCAAGGCCGGGGCACCCGCCCAGAGCCTCTTTCTAGAGGCCGTTGTATTTATTTCCACAACGGGCCTTTTTCCTAGTTATAAGTATATTTACCTCACTGGTACAGTTTTCTGTTCTCAAATATTTAGTTTAAGAGGCTGCTTATTAACATTTTTATGCGTCTCCCCCTCCTTTGGTCTCTATTGACGTTGAGTCCTCCTGGGTTGAATATGCTGAGTGCTTACAATGGTTCCATGAATCGTTCAACATGTGTGCAGTTTACAGATTGGCTGAAATTCAGAAGACTTCATAAAAGTTGGTCAATCAAATATGAGTTGACCTGCAGCCTGTGACATTGATTTGCAACCAGCAACACCTGATTTGGAAAAGCCAGTGTTGGTTCCAAGAAGACAGAACACTAGGGTTGCTAAGTTGATTTTCGCCGAGAGCGGGGGGCTCCCGGCTGGTATCAGTTGCGCGCGCATGCGAAGCACGCACACACTGCATGCACATCACCCAAAAGTGACATGACGACGCCAGGCACGCTGGGGGCAGGGCCACGGCCATACAAGGGAAAACCATAGAGTTTTCCCTTGGATGGCCATGGCCCCGCCCCCAGCATGCCCGGCGTGGTCGCGTCACTTCCAGGTGACGCACACGTCAGGGAGGAGTTCCCCTCGGGGCCCGATCCGGCGGGGGGACTTGGGAAGCCTACAGAACACTCATAACCTAAAAGACTGCCTACCATCTGCTTATATATTTTTATCACACTCTTTGTCCAAGGAGTTCAAGGTAATGTACAAGGTTGTCCCCCACCCCATTTTATCCCCTCAGCAACATTGTGTGGTAGGTCAGGATGAGAAAAAGTAACTGGCACGAAGTCATCAAATGAGTTTCATAACAATGTAAGAATTTGAATCCAGGTCCTAGTCCAACATTCTAACTGCCACATCACACTGGCTCTTAGGTATTCTGTAATTGTTTCATGATCAGATGAATTGTTTTTAAGTGTCACATTACATCTTACTACTAAATATCTGTTTTCTAATGATTTTCCAAATATTTGTCTGCATTATAGTGGATTTATTTATTTAGGAAACATATATATGATATCTCTCCAGCAAACTGCTAAAGGTGACTTACAACATTAAAAAATTAAAATTAAACAACCAAACCAAATAAAATTAACCCAAACAGCAGAAGAAATAATACAGCAGTCAATAAAACCAATAGTCTCCTGGTAGCAGGAAGAGCATAAATGTAACATAAAAGCAGGCTAAAACCAATATGAAACAAGTTGGAATGCAGGCCACAAAATCCATAAAAATATTAAAACATCCATGTTTTGGCCTACATCAGAATGCCCTGGCCTGGATAGTTCAGGCTAGCCTGATTTTATCACATCTCATAAGCTAAGCAGGGTTAGTCCGGGATAGTATTTGCATGGGAGACCTCCAAATAATACCAGGGTCACAACACAGAGGCAGTCAATGGGAAACCACCTCTGAACGTTTCTTGCCTTGAAAACCCTACCAGGTTACCATAACTCAGCAGTGACTTGACAGCAAAAAGCACAAAACATCTGAATATCAATAAATTAGGCACCAAGTGAACCTGTAGGGGGAAGACATTCCAAAGTTAGAATGCCACCACCAAGAAAACCCTCAAGTTGCCACTCACATCACCTTTAAGGGTGGGGGTATAGAGAACAGGCTTGAGCTGAAGACCTTAACTGGTGAACAGAACATTCAGTTAATATATATTTTAGCAATCATCAGGAGAGAACTGGTTCGGTAGACCCTTTGGTTTGATCATCAGTCTACCCTCCTGAGCAGTTACAATACCTTTTTTCCTTGTTTTCCCACTGTGTACCCAAAACATATAAACAATCATTTGTAATTCTTATTTCCCAGGGGCAAATCAAGAAGAGGTTTCTGTACCAAACCTCTACTTCGAAAAAAGATAAAGTTAATGGGGAGTGACTATGAAATCCATATGCTTTTAAATGTAATTGCTGGGCTAATATAAATCTACATATTTATGGAGTGAAAGGTTTTCACATAAAATACAAAATATTTAGTAGCTGAATATTTTTAGCACAAGACTTTTCCCCAATACAAAATGTAACAAAGAAAAAACAACAACAATACAATAAACATTAAATATTATTGGCTTGATACAGGGATTCCTGACTGAAATATGCTCTGTTCTTTATTATGGAATTCAAAGAACTTGATCATCTTCCTAACATAAGATCCTCCATGTTTACATAAACACGCACACACATCTCTTTTACACATGCAGTGCAAAGAGATGAAACCACACTGGCATACATGACTGGAGTGTAATAAAAGAACAAAATTTGAGTCCAGTAGCAGCACATTAAAGACCAAGAATGTTTCCAGGGTATAAGCTTTGTCAGTTATCCGATGAAGTGAGCTTTGACTAGCAAAACCTTATACCCTAGAAAATCCTGTTGGTCTTCAAGGTACTACTGGACTAGAATTTTGTTCTGTTACTATAGACTAACCTGGCTATCCACTAAAATTAAATTTAATAAAACACTGTAGATGGATTGGACAAGTGAAAGAAATACAGAAAAGGCTAAAAACCTACACATTGTACAAAACCTACATTGGCTTGCTTATTTAACCCACAATGAACATCCTTGCTGAGTAATTTTAACTTGTTTATTAATGATTTGGAGTTGGGAATAAGCAGTGAGGTGGCTAAATTTGCAGATGATACGAAGTTGTTCAGGGTGGTGAGAACCAGGGAGGATTGTGAGGCACTCAAAAGGTATCTGTCGAGGATGGCCAAGTGGGTATCAACGTGGCAAATGGGGTTCAAAGTGATGCACATTGGAGCCAAAAATCCTGAATATAAATACACATTGATGGGGTCCGAACTGGCAGAGACTGACCAAGAGAGAGATCTTGGAGTTGTAGTAGATAACTCACTGAAAATGTCGAGACAGTGTGCAACTTCAATAAAAAAGGCCAACACTATGCTGGGGATTATTAGGAAGGGAATTGAAAACAAATCAGGCAGTATCATAATGCCCCTGTATAAATCAATGGTGTGACTTCATTTGGAATACTGTGTACAGTTCTGGTCACCACACCTCAAAAAGGATATTATAGCATTGGAAAAAGTGCAGAAAAGTGCAACTAGAATGTTAAAAGAGTTGGAACACTTTCCCTATGAAGAAAGGTTAAAACGCTTGGGGCTCTTTAGCTTGGCGAAACGACGGCTGAGGGGGTGACATGATCGAGGTTTATAAGATTATGCATGGGATAGAGCAGGTTGAGAAAGAAGTACTTTTCTCCCTTTCTCACAATACAAGAACTTTTGGGCACTCAATGAAATTGCTGAGCAGTCAGGTTAGAACAGATAAAAGGAAGTATTTTTTCACCCAAAGAGTGATTAACACATGGAATTCACTGCCACAGGAGGTGGCGGCTACAAATATGGACAGCTTCAAGAGGGAATTAGATAAGCACAAGAGGGGGACCCGCGATACTCGTGGGGGGGAGAAGAGCTCCGTCTTCTCCATCCCCCCCTGCTCGATCTCCCCGAGGCGGCGGCGGCGAGGCCGGTCCTCTCCCCACTGCCCGGCTCCGAGGCGGCGGAGGCGAGTCCGTTCCCCCCCGCCCGGCTCTGACCAGGCCGGGCTCCGCGGCGGCGGCGAGGCCGGTACTCCCCCCCGCCCGGCTCAGAGGCAGAGGCGGCGGCGGAGAGGCCAGTCCTTTCCCCCCCTTTGCCGGGCTCGGCGGCGGCGGCGAGGCCGGTCCTCCCCCCTGCCTGCCCACCTGGCTCCGAGGAGGAGGAGGCGGCGGCGCGGCCAGCTACAGAGCGTTCCCTGCGCATGCGCAGGGGACGCTCTGTCACTTTTGGGGGGATTTAAACATCCCCCCGAAATTTTTTTCAACTTTTTGGATTTTTGTGCATACGTGGGGGCCGCCCCACGTGTGCACAAACCTCCCCCTCCCCCCCAAGTGCCCCCAGAGTGTGGATTTAGCGATCCACACTCACGGGGGCAACTTGGCTATTAGATATATAGATATGGAAGTCCATCAGTGGCTATTAGCCACAAGGTATAGATAGGAACTCTCAGGCTGGGGCAAGTGATGCTCTGTATTCTTGGTGCTGGGCGGGGGGCAACAGTGGGAGGGCTTCTAGTGTTGATGGCACCTGGTATTTTTGGCCACTGTGTGACAGAGTTGGACTAGATGGGCCATTGGCCTGATCCAACATTGGCTTCTCTTATGTTCTTAACTTCCCAGGATAGTACCTCTGAACATGAGCTTCTGTTTAGCAGTCATGGGTAACAGTTATTGATAGGCATGTCTTTTAAAAAGTCATCTAAGGCTGATCTACATACACAGCAGAATGATATGTTAAAATCTTAAGTGGCAGAGTGGACCATACAACTTCACACTGTGGATGAGAGATGCCATTTTTCACTGCCCCCCACTAACACCCTCTTTCTTGCGAATTAAAAAGAACAATGATAAAAAGCAAAACCTAGCATGACTATGCTCACGGGAAGGAAGCAATATGTGATTCCCCCACCTGAAATCTGAAATGCTACAACTCATCCTATCCCCTCAAGAGACTATTACTACCACTTCCTTCTTTCTTCAGTTTTGGTCCGTCGTGCCTTGTGACAGTAAATTCCATAAGTTAATTATACATGGTGGAACAAGCAGTATGTTCAGTATTGCTTTATGAAGCTTACTTTTTTTTTGTCTCTGCAAACACAGAAATGTTGAGGTGGGGGGAGAGAGAGCAATTCAGCAAATGTAGAGTCAGGACATCTCTGGAAAAAGAAATTATTTTGAGGGTTGGGGGTTAGGTTCTCAGACCCCACCATTCTTTTGTGCTCAACTTGTGGTCTCAGGCAACTCACTTCTCTCCCAGAATCTTTCACTTCCTTTTCTAAAATGGATGTTGTGTCACAGCAGCAAACATGGGCCCAAAGGAGTGGTCTGGTGTTTGAGCTTCAGACCCTACCTCTCCCTTGTACTCAGTTCATGTCCTTGAGAGAGTCATTTGTCTGCATGTGGTCCAGTATTCTCTTTTAAACAGTGGCTAGCCAAATGTTTTTAGGAAGTGCACAAACAGGGTAGGAGCACAATAGAAATCTCCTGGGTTTTGTTGTTGTTGTTGTTTTTGTCTCCAGCATCTGATATATGAAGATACATTGTCTCTGACCATGGAGATTCCATTTAGCTATCATGGCTTTAATGGGTGGGGCTGGGGGGAGGAACAGGTAGGAGGAGTTTTGTAATGTACTCGCCATGACCACGTGCGCGACCGTTGGGCCATGCGGTCATGCAAAAGCCTGAAGCTTCACACCATGAGAACAATAGCCAAGCGGATCCTAGCCCGCACCAATCAGAGGGCCAGGTCCACTGCCGAGAGCCTATGGGACTCTCGGCTACTGTAAATAGCCAGTAGGAAGCAGGGTGTGTGTTTTGGTGGTGGGTTTTCCAGTGCATATAAACCGGCCTGCGAGCCTGTTTACTTTGTCTTGTTCCTGATTAAATAAAGTACTCTTGCTGAAATCACTCCACGTTTCTGAGTACTTTTCACTGGCGACGAGGATGGGATTCTACCCTTCCTGAACAGACCCGGAGGAGATCAAGCACGCACCGAGCTCGATCTAGACCGCAGCCGACGCCGCTCGGGGATCACCGCTCAACCGCATCGCGCCTCGCTCCGCTCACCTCGCCGGCCTCGCTGCACCCAGCAGCGCCTCGTCTCATCTCGCCCAGCCATGCCGCGCTCATCGCATCGCAAGCACCTCGCTACCTATCACCTCGGCAAGTCTCGCCCCGCGGCTCCCTGTTTCGCCTTGCCTCGGCTAGCTCCGCCGCTCGCCTCATCTAATCACTGAGAAGCTCCACTCACCTCGCCTCGCCTCGTCAGCTCGCCTCACCAGCGGCACCGCGCCTCACCAAGCGTAGCCGCGGACAAGCACATGTGCCAAAATGTCGGAGCCAGGCACATCCTCCACTTCATCCTCTTCCTCGACTTCCTTGGCCTCGGGCGCCGCAGCAGCCGCCCGCACCAGCCGGGACCTCCCACGAGGGCATTGCTCACTTCAACCTGGCACATCCCGAGCGATGGACAACATGGGTGATGATTCTGAAGAACTACCTCGCATGCTTACGGGTCACCGACACAGGTATGAAGAGGGCACATCTCATACGCCTTTGTGGGATGGATACCCTCCTCCTCCTGCAGGACCTAATCTCAGAAGAGGAGAGTTTTGATGACTTCATCGCGGCCCTCACCGCTCACCTCACTCCGAAGCCCACAAAGTTTGCGGAGCGAATGGACTTTTTCGCGAAAGTCCAAGGCCCGGAGGAGAAGGCAGCCGAGTTCCTGGCCAGCCTTCGAAAGGCCGCCACGCAGTGTGCTTTCCCCAGCCTGGAAGACACGGTGCTTAATCAGTTCTTGATGGGCCTTCGAGAGGCAAAATTGAGGAGGCGTCTGATCAGACTAGATGACCTCACGCTGACCCAGGCCTTACAGGACGCGGCAGCTTTCAAAAAGTTGCATCCAGGCCGCAGCGGACACCAGATCCATCTCACCCAAACCGCGGTGGAGTCGGCCGACTCCGAGGAGGACGAGGTACTGCAAGTCCACCGTAAGACATCGCAACCGCCCAACTCGAGAGGCCCCCGAACCACGAGATTGTACGACGCAGCCCCACCATGTGCCAGCTGCGGAGAGCCGCATGAGCGCCGGACCTGCCGTTTCCGGGATGCCGTCTGCAGGTCCTGCAACAAGCAGGGCCACATCGTGAAGGTCTGCCGCAGCCGCCGTCAGCAGCCCCGGAAGTCCACCCACCAGATGGAGCCGATCCACACCATGGACCTGCACTCGCTCGACCTTCATGCCATCGACCACCAGCCCCAGCCCCAGGTAGGTGACATGCCCCGCAACGGCCGGAACAAAGTCCACGTTTCGGTCCGGATAGAGGGGTCCCCCTGTAGCATGGAGATAGATACGGGCTCCGAGTTTACTATAATCTCGGAGGACACACTGCGGAAAGTGTGTCCCAAGGGGAGGCCCCCTCTGCGCAAACCACACTTTAAATTACAGGATTTCAATAAGAATCCGGTGGTTGTGCGGGGCTGGGGCAAGTTCAAGGTGGAGTTCCAGGGCTTCAAGGGGTGCCTGGACATACTGGTGGTGGGCGGCCGGCTTTCCAGCCTCCTGGGGATGTCCTGGTTCGGGCCACTGGGCTTAACCATCGGGGGGCTCCACCAGTTACAGAGAGTGGATTTCGCAGACGTTTGCAACGAGTTTCCGCAGGTTTTCGATGGGTCCCTCGGCAGATTCACGGGACCACCCATCTCCCTAGACCTGGATCCCGCGGTCCGCCCCATCAGGATGCGAGCCAGACACCCACCCATTACGATGCGGCCCAAGATCGAGGCGGAACTGGACCGGTTGGTCGCTCAAGGAGTTCTGGAACCGGTGGCGTCCGCCCGCTGGGAGACACCTATAGTCACGCCCGTCAAGCCTAACGGGGATGTGCAGATCTGTGCGGACTATAAGTGCACTTTGAACAAGGCACTTCAAGACCACGCGTACCCGGTACCGGTGGTCAGCCACGTGCTAGCCACACTGGCAGGGGCCTGTATCTTCGGCAAACTAGACTTGGCGCAGGCCTACCAGCAACTGCCGGTGGACGCTACCACAGCGGAGGCCCAAACTATAGTCACGCATAAGTATGGAAGGAAGAGAGAAAGAGAAAGGTGGAAAGAATGAAAGAGATGGAAAGAAAAAAGGAGTGAGAAACAGAAACAAATGCTGCGGTCACACACACACACACTACATAATTCACTTTCAATTCACTTTCAGTCCACTTTCAGTGCACTTTCCAACTAGATTTTACTGTGTGAACTGGCAAAATCCAGTTGGAAAGTGCATTGGAAGTGGATTGAAAGTGGATTATTTAGTGCATTTGATCGCAGCCATAGAAAGCAAATAGATGGGGAGGGGAGGAAGGAAGAGAGAGAGAGAGGGAGGGAAGGAGGGAGGAAGGAGGAAGGGAGAGATAGAGGGAGGGAGGGAGGAAGGAAGGAGGAAGGGAGAGAGCGAGAGAGAAAGAGAGAGAGAGAAAAAATAAATGGGGGAGGGAGGGAAAAAGAGAGAGAGAAAGAGAGAGAGAGAGGTAGAAAGAAAGCAAATAAATGGGGAGGGAGAGAGGGAGGAAGTGTGAGGTAGAAGGAAAGCAACTTGAAATGTGTTCTCCAAACCCACCCTTACGCCAGCCGGCTTGGCTTGGAGAAGAGATTTAAAGAGACAGATGCCTTCTCCAAGCTGTCTGGCAGGGGGAGGGGCTTTGATAACACATTTAAGTTTAAGTTGCTTTCTTTCTCTGCTCCCCCCCACACCTCAAGCCTACTCAAGGAGGGGAATGCTGCCTGGGAAGAGAAGACAGATCAGGGAGGCATACCTCCCATTTGCATCCCCAGCTGCCCTGCTGGGAGCTGCAGTTTGGCCACCCCTGCACCAGAGGATCACAGGAATTCTAGTTTTTTTAAAAAGTAGACCACACAAGACTGAAGTCAGCTCACCCTTCAAATAACATAAGCATTCTCATTCACAATTACCAAGCAAGAAGAATCAAAATAACCTACACTAGAAATTTCAGTTTAAGGCGAAGAACATACTTAATAAATGAAGTGAAAACAGCATAGGCATGTTAACTGTGCCACACAGCATGAGGAAATCAGCTTGGTTATTAGCCCCAGTTTCTAGATACAGGTTCAAATAGTCTTATCTAGTATTTAAGGCTACAAACTACAGGTGAGCTGGGAAGGTATCTTACCTTAAGAAGGTTTAAGCCTGACAATTTATGTGATAACTTCAGGAAAAAAACACTTCTTTTATAGTGTGGATCTCTCCGGCTTTCTTAACTTCCCAATACTTTACTCAGAAGTGAAAATCAAAACTTCCTTTAAGACTCACCAAGGAAACACTAGGCTAGAGGTTATATAGTTTACTGATTAACTTTAGTTTGAGGCGTCAGTTTGAAAAATACCTGAAAAACTGCTATGTCAAATTTCCTGCACAATTTGTTAAAATCTCTCTTTCTCTCTCTCTCTCTGAGGCTGCGGTCACACACACTAAATAATCCACTTTCAATGCACTTTCAATGCACTTTCCAACTGGAGTTTTACTGTGTGAACTGGCAAAATCCAATTTGAAAGTGCATTGAAAGTGGATTATTTAGTGTGTGTGACCACAGCCTAAGAAGTCATGAAGTCATGTACAATTCTGTTCACTCTGGAAATTCTACAGTTTTACTTGACATGCAACTGATATTAAATGTATATACTACATGCCATGTTGGAATAAACCAGTTGTGCACTAGTTTGTAAAACACAACAATATCTGAAATCAGAGATCGAACCAAGTCCAGATAATATTGTACTGTGCCATTTTGTCACACAAAAACTCCAGGCAGAGACTATTGCAAGGTTTGGGTTCTAGCAATGCCTGGAAAGGTTACCAGTCCTGGATACTTCAGAAGAAATGCTCAGTCCCCAATTATTTATTTGTTAGAAACTTGAGTAACTGAAGATTCATATTGTCTCTTCTTGCTATTTTAGCTATGAGAAAATACATAAACATGTATAATCCAATTAGTCCACCAGCATTCACAACACCTAAGGTCATAGTTACTTGTATGTGTCTAGAAAAATATATTTTGTTTGTTTTTAAAAGTGTGTTCTTAGTTGTCAGATACTCACTGATATTCCCTTAATATCACTCCTAACTGTAACAAACGTTTGCATTACTTAAAATGCATTTGCTTAGATTAATCCCTCCCTCTCTTTGTTTCCCCTCCCCTCTCTCTGTGTGTGTCAGGTGCTCTTCAATAGGGGCCCAAAGCGGCTTAGAACAGCATTCCCTCCTCAGGCTGAGGAAGAGTTTCACCCAGCAAGCTTCTGTGGCAGAGTGCAGATTGGAACCTGGGTCTGCCAGATCCTATTGTGATACTTGAACCCTCACACTGAGTATACATGTAAAAAAAATCCATTCCATATCACTGCTGGCCACTTCAGATTATTTTATTGGAACAGTCTGACCAGGTTATGAGAAATGCTGATTGGGTCTTTCTTTGGCAAATGCTAATTCAACTGATCATTCAAAATGTGTGAAGAAATGCATTTTTTCCTTCGGATGAAATGAGCAAAACCTTTGCTCTGGGTTTTAAAAGTTTTTTCCCTTCTCTGGGCAGAGAACAGGCCAGGAGGGGGAAGTCAGTTCAATTGTTTTCCAGCCTTACCTCAGCCCAACTTCATACAAATGCTAATAGGTCTAGCCAATGGGATGATCAAGGTCTCCCCCACTTCTCCAGGCAGAAAACAGGGAGGAATTAATACTAGAAAGTCTTCAGGAAGAAATTTCTGGAGTTGCCAGGAAAAGCTTCCTTGACATGGCCTGACCAGGCCAGTGGAAGGGGGAAGGGGGAAGATAAAACTCAGGGGAGCAAGGTATGGAGTCCATCAGAGCAGGCCAAGAGCCAGTTAATAGTGGCAGACTCTAATCTGGAGAACCAGGTTTGATTCCCCACTTCCCCACATGCAGCCAACTGGGTGTCCTTAGATCAGTCACAGTTCTCTTAGAGCTGTTCTCTCAGTAGCAGTTCTCTCAGAGCTCTCTCAGCCCCACCTACCTCACAGGGTGTCTGTTGTGGGGAGAGGAAGGGAAGGAGATTGTAAGCTGCTCTGAGACTCTGAGTGAAGTGCGGGGTATAAATCCAACTCTCCTTCTCTTAACTGAGGTCTGAAGGAGGCAGTCATTTTAACCATGTGCTGTCCTGAGGATCTGAAGGAAACTTCAAGGTAATGAAACTCTATAGAGATCTATAACATCCTAAAGCTAAGGAGCCTGTTCTATATTTTTATCATCTGATAGGGCGTGTATAGAGAGAGGAACAGAGGAATTGCGTTTTTACCCATTTCTTTTTAATCCTTTGCTCAATCTGGTGCTGTGCTAAAAGTATGCTTGTGAACCTTTTCTTTTTAATAAATACTTTATAACTTTTGATGCTGGTAGTGGTTTTCTGTACCACATAGACCTCCAGGGGTACACAAGGCAGTAAACTGTTCTCATGGTGACCAGGTGCTGGGAAGTGGAAGACACAGATGCAAGGCCTCAGAACCTGGAAGGGAAGCTGGGAGTCCTGACCCTTCCAGTGGGTAATTCCTACAAATGTCAGGTGGTGGTGAGTGGGCTACCCAAGAGAGAAAGAAAAGCCTTTCCAGGTGTTGAGAAAACTTTGGAGGGCAGGGCAGAATACGGCCTTTCATGTAAGAGCATATAGGATTGCAGCCTATGTCAGGTTCCTTGTATCTAAATGCCCTATTGTACATGGATACTGCATATGCTGAAGACTAGCTTTAACAGACAAAAAGTAACTTGTTTCTCCATGCAAATTTGTCATTGTGTTTAAAATCACATAGGAAAAAATCTATCATAGGCACCATTGATTTTCACTATTCTGATAGCACTTTAAAGATATTATTCGTCACACAGTCTATATTATTGAACTTTAAGTCATATCAAGAAGAGTAACAGAAACAGATCTCTCAAATGTTTCTTTCAATATCCTTTTCTACCCTAAATGTATTTTATTTCATAGGTCATTTTCTTTACATTCCTGTACTAATGTAAAGACTGGTACATAAATGAGTAACTTTCTACAAATACTAGGGAGAAAAAAAGTTAATGAGCAGCTGTTACAATCTTATAAATAAAACTATCCCCCCCCTCTGCATTCTTTTCCTCGTTATGTTTAGGTTTCAATAACATTGTTGCTCTATGGTACAAATATTATTCAGCAAAACAGAAGCTTGTAGGGATCCGGGGGGGGGGGGGGGGGGGGGGGTTGCATTGCCTTGTACTCCATTCCAGCCTCCATGGTCCTGGCTGATCCCCTGGGCCTGGCAACAGGCCTCAGATACTAAGAGGAAAGAGGGTTAACTCCACTGCATTCCTCCTCCTCTCTTCCTCAGCCTCTTTTCCGAAGCTTGGAGAGGACATGGAGCCTCCCTGGCCTGCTTTTTGGTTCCTTATATGGGTCATGTTTACTCACATGCAAGCCCAGCAATCCTCCCACTGTTCTGAACCTTTTCCTCTTTTGCCTGATTGTCTAGCTTGTCTGGGCTGGCCACAGATGTTGGCAATGGCCCCTTAAAAGGGCTGTTTGGTGAAGTGGGGGTGCTTTACTTCATCCAGTTGGTTGGTGGCAGCCTGTGGAGAGCTGGGGTGCCCAGCAACTCAAAGGTTGGAGCCATTGGCATATTTGCCCATTGTGGCCAGGGTGAGCCTGGGGTTGGCATGGGGGCTGGGAGAAGGTCTAATCTTGGACAAAGCTTTTTTCATTTTAAAAGAAGCAATAGAACACTATAATAGCAGGGTCTGACAAACTCCACTTTGAAAAGCTTAGAAGTATTGTATAAACAGATATAGGGCTGTGAAGGGTTAATTATTGACAAAAACAGAGAGCCTTGAGTGACAGGCTACTCCAAGGAATCTGATTGGTTAGCATCAGATGAACAGAGAAAGACTTTTTAACTGGATGCTGAGGAGAATTCATTCTGAATTCAGCCCAAACTGAGAGCAGTTTGACATAGAGAACTGGGGGAAGTTGGCAAGAGGAGTGGGTAGTTAGAAGAAGACTCCCATTCAGGCCAGAAAAGGGAATAGAATTTCAAGAGAGAGAAGAAAAGTCCCTACCCAGTTAAAACAGGGAGATAGCGCTGAAGAGTGGAGAGATCTCTGGTCTGGTGTGGTTAAAGACTGCCTTGTGTAATCTTAAAAGTCAATTAAAACTCAGGAAGAGTACTGGTGTGTTTAGAGAAGGGGTTTGGTTACTGGATAGAGTGTACCAGCCTTCTGGAAACTAAAAGAGTAATTGAATGCTCAAAGAAAGTGTACTGGAGTGTTTGGGAAACACTGGAACAAAAGCCTCTCATTTTAAAGACCCTAAGTAACTGGGAAAAGCGTATGAAACTCTTAATAGCCTGAAAAACATGAACTAAAGTCTGTGCATACACTGATTTACTTCAGAGTTCTGTACTGAGTTACCTCAGACGTTTTACCCCTGATGTCACCTGACCTTTCCCCTCTATGTTGAATATTTTGTTAATTTGGAATATAAAAACTTATTGAGTGCCATTTAAATTGTATAAGTTAAAGGGGGCTCCCATTCCTTTCCTCAGGTTCCTGGGCTGAGCAAACAGCCAAAATAACAACTGTGACAGGGTAGGACAGCCAGAGTTCTTTATGAAAGAATAAAGCAGATAACTAGGGTGGCTCAGT
>NW_015174872.1:536410-545814 GCF_001447785.1 Gekko japonicus | reverse complement strand
AAGAAAAACAGAAGGAAAATATTGCCTCTGAGGGAGGGAAGTGGATGAGGGCATAATACAGGGTTATGTTTATTTAACAAGATTTTTACCCCACCTTTCTCAGTAGATTTAGGGTACCATTGAAGGGCCACAAATGGTCATTATTATATTTGGATTTTCCACCTCAAGATGTGATTTTCCATCTCTTGGTCAAGGATAAATAAAGACATGGTAATCATTACCTCACTATATGGCCAGGCACTACAGATAGTTTCCAACATGATACAAGTAGATGTTGGGTGCTCAAGGCATCTCTGTGATCACCACTATATCCTTTATAACTGAACCAGACCTGCTATATTGAACAAAAGTAGTTTTCATCAGTACCAACAAAATACAGCCCTTGAAGACTGAAATTCTCTTGGTTCTACAGAAAGGAACTGTGGGGATTAGAATTTTTCAAAGATTAAAAAATATAAAAATTATTAAATAAATTGATGATTGGACAGGTCACCTAAATGCTTGGTACAAAGCTGTGTCTTGCAACCCCCCCCCCCAAAAAAACCCCACTTCATCTGCCAAGCTAGAGACAGATCAAGACCAAAGTGATGCCAGCTGAGAACAATTGAATTGCAGCTGAATATGAATATAAAATAACCGAGCATAAAAAAGAGTAGACTGAATGCTATTTTCTCTCCTACTATGTCAGAGAATACACTCTAAAACTGAATGAATAGCAATATGAATAGCAAGGTCATTTCATGGAAAGATACAAGCATGAGAATAGTTTGCAGGCAGAGCCTGTGATTTCAATGGAAAAAGCAACTGGATCATTATTTGTACAAGGTCCAAGGGCATGATAAACAAATGTGCCCACTCTTTGTAACCACAGCAAGTAGCCAAGCTTTATAAAAGCTGGATTTTGTACAGTTTGTGGGCTATGTACTACTACTACTGCAAGTCCCTTACTGTTCATAGCTGTGGCTTGCTTTGGCAACAAGACTGAGCAATTTCTAAAAGGCCAAGGCCAGCGCTTGTGGTAGCTGTGAACAGGACACAGGTCTGCTTAGGCTTTGCTTTCGGCCCTAGGAATTTGTATTCAGATACTAATTAATTAAATAATGAAAAGAAAGGGCCATTTTCATTAATGTTATACCAAAACCAAAGAATGTCACAGGAAGCCATGAAGGCTTGTGGGGGAGGTGGATATTTATTTCCCCCACTGTGGCCCCCATTTCTCTTTTCTTGCTGAGCTGCACTTGTCCAGCCTTCTCTCCCCCCGGCACTCTTTTATTTCCCTTCCCAGTCATCCACTTTCCCAATCTCTCTTTCCTAACTAAACCAACTGCTCTCTCCTCTTCTCAGCCATTAGACCTTATTCACTCTTTTCTTCCTCCCCTCAATCTTACTAGACTCTCCTTTCATCCACCCTCTCACAGATCCCACCAAATTGTTTTCCTTCCACTATCTTCTCCCTGTTCCTGCTTCTCTCCCAGACTCATTCTGTTCTTGTGGAACAAGGTTTGAGCATCATTTTGAGTTGCTTTGGTAATCCAATAGTTGCTCCCACCTTGTGGAATAGGCTCCCTGATGAGGTGAGGGAGGCACCATACTTACAGGTTTTTAGAAGGCACTGAAAGGCTATATATTTACTAGGTATTTTAATGGGGCTTGAGCTGCAGTTGTTTGTGGGAGGTTAATGGAGTTTTATTGTATTATGTATGATTATAATTAGGAACTGTAGACCATTTTGAGCCACAAGGGAAAGGCAAGGTCTATCATTGTTTTTGAGGTTCTCTTGCTCTCCAGTTTTATTTTTAAACTTTTCTACTCTCAACCTTGTAGCCTTTGGAGATTTTTTAATCTGCGAGGAAGGGGGGTGGCTTACTTGGCTATTAGGTATCCTATATATATAAAAGCCTTAGCGTATTGGCACTTTCCGTTTCTCCCACTCGCTGTGCTGTGTGCGCCATCAGCCATTGGCCTGTCAATCACCACTCAAGAGTACTTGCATGGCATTGGCTGTGTGCTGGGTCTGCTTCTCTCTCCCATCCACTGCCAGCTTGGCCACTCTTCCCTGTTAGAATAAACTGCCAAAACGGCTGTCTCTCCAGATGAAGATGCTTCTATTGCTGTTTGGCTCCTCCATGGCTGGCTAGCTACTGAGTTGAGCCACCAGCTGTCAAACCATTTTCTTCTCCTCCTGCTGTGGGGCTCATTTTCCGCTCAGTGGCTGTTGCTAGTCAACCAAGCTTGGTTCTGTCAGTAAAAAGGCAGGGGCAGGAGGCCCTTTCCAGGCCTATTTTGGCCATTGTGGGGAACTCATTGGGGCCAGTCCTGACTAGGGTTGCCAACTTCAGGTTGGAAAATTTCTGGAGATTTTTTGTTGGAGTCTATGGAAGCCAGAGTTTGGGGAGGGGAGAGGCCTCAGCTGAATAGAATGCCATAGAGTCCACCCTCCAAAGCAGTATTTTCTCCAGGGGGGGAGAGATCTGTTGTCTGGAGTTCAGTTGTTATACCAGGTGATCTCCACCTGGAGGTTGGCTACCTTAGGCCTGGCAGCACTCTCTGGGTGACTTGGTGACACCTGACTGGCCTGACTTAAATATGTCCCCAGAAGAATGCTGAGATCAGCTGATAACCACTTGCTGGTGATCCCTGGCCCTAGGGAGGTCCAGCTGTCCTCGACTAGGAAAACTGTGTAATGTTAGCGCTAAAGAAATATTTACATCAGTAATATAGCCAAAGTACAAAAGATTAATACAAAATACATAAATAATGACTCAAAACTGTGGTTGTTAAACTATGGTTGTTAACGATGGTCTCTGGAACGATCTACCGTTTCAATAATTATCTTCTTCCGAACGAAGATGAAAAAATATGAAGAGCATGCAGTGTCTCTGGTCAGTTTTTCAACTAGAAAGTGTCAACAATTTTCACTGATGTATCATAACATTATTGCCCATTGAGAACAACTTGAATCTTGCTACAATAATGTTGTAATACATCAGTGAAAATTGTTGACACTTTCTAGTTGAAAAACTGACCAGAGACGCTGCATGCTCTTCATCAGATTGAGGACATTCCTTTAAACAAGGTGTACAATTGAATCTAGAAGCAGTTTTAATTTAGGAGTAAAGGGTGGCAGAAGAGTTAGGGTTAGTGTGTACCTTATGCTATTGTAGTGTGAATTTGGGCTGAATTACAAAAGTGGGGTACATTCACACTCACACGTGTCTAAGGACAACGTGTCTACTTAACCACATGTGGCAACAGCTATCATATCTTGTCTTATTGAATTGTAGAAGAGAACTATCAAAATCAACCTCTACAATCTTTTTTAGCTTCCTAAGGCACTTAATAAAATATCTTTTAACATCTCTTAACTTTTCTAATTTTCTTTTTCCTAGAGTTTCAGCTGGCTTTTCTTTTATGGATGTTATTGTTTACTTTCATATTTTAGTCATATTATGCCACTTAGTGGCATACCACAAGTAAGTTAGTTATATATTCCATTGTCATCTTTGTTTCCTGAAGAGGCTCCCCAAAGTCTGAGAGTTTTCTAGAAACAGTATACATTTCTAGAAAAAAAGTAGCATTTCTTCCACCATTTTAACTGAATTATCATTTTTCTCCTACTGTATTGTCTGACTTACCAAATAAAGGATGCCCTTCAGAAAGAGAGAATCCATCAGATGCAGGTACCTGGGAAAGTCCTATTAAGTTCATCTCTGATCCCCTATAGTCTTCGATTGTAACAAATTAAACTTATTCTTCAAAAGAACCTGAAAAGACACACACAAAAAAGCAATATAACAGCAGATCTAGTTTTCTGATGGGGATTCATGTCAGTGGGGCAGCCCAGTTCTGGCTGCTATACTTCTGTGAATTGTAAAAAGTAGCACCTACAATAGTTGCACCAATTCAAATGTTATTTCTTCTAAAAGTCTGCATTCATAAGGACACTTTGTTTGAAGGGCATAGAGGATATCGAGGGATTTGTGCAAGTCTACATGCTGTGTCAAAGCACTGGCATTGGCTCTATATCTCATAACATATTTGGGTGGTGCAATGTTGAGAGTGGCCAGTAAGGTTCAGAGTGTGATCAACAGAGGACACATCTGCTAAGAAGCAATTCAACATTAAACATAGACCACTTTAACTGGAATTCATTCATCAATGTTCTGTAAGCTGCTGGAGTAAAAGTTGGATAAATAAATACATATAAAATAGAAGGGATGATGGTAACGCTTGATACAACCATTGTTGCCTCTTGCTCCTTTGGAATCTGCACTGGATGGTGACAATGGCTCTGCCTTCAACCTCGAGTGGTCACCTGCTATGTGATTCTTTCCTTTCCTTTCATTTATTAGCTTCATTGACCAGAGGTCTTAAGCCAAACATACAAACAGCTACTATAAAACACATTACGGCTATGTGATTCTTTAGAATGTGTATGTTATGAAATTGTTCTGAGGGTAATGCCAGACATATGTACATATGAATCTGCCTTATACTGAATCAGACCTTTGGTCCATCAAGGTCATTATTGTCTACTAAGACTAGTAACAGCTCTCCAGAGTCTCAAGCAGAGGTCTTTCACATTTACTACCACTCATTCCTTTTAACTGGAGATACTGGGGACTGAACCTGGGACCTTCTGTATTCCAAACCGCCGAGCCATGGCTTGCTCCCCATATTTTGCCATGTGATTGTATGCACATCATTTAGCATTTCATAATATGAGACAGTATTCTAATCTAATGTTAAAATGCACTAACAAGGAGTATATAATTTGACTCATTCTGTCTTATGTCTCACACAATAATTAACACAAAAATTGGCAACATGTTGGAAATGACAACTCTTGTTGGTAACCAATGAGAGTAGCTAATGCTAGGTGTGAATTCATGTAAGAACTCTGGTAACCTCCTTTGGTAAAATAGTGCAAACTAGTTCCCCTTAGCACTACTGAGATTCAACATTCTCTAGAGACAGCAAGGAAACAGACATGACCTATTAGTCAATGATAAAACAGAAATTCCCTCAGTAGAAGATTTTTGTTCCTCTGAACAGAATGTTGGATTAATTTGCTCATTTGCAATTGCCGGTTTGGTTTTCTGGTTGTTGTGTATCCATAGAGAGTTTACATTCGCTTGGGCTCACACGTGGTCAGGCGTACAAGCGCAGCTTTATGTTCCAACACAATAGCAGGCGAGGATCCTAAGATGGACCTATTGGCCACATTGGATCCAGTGCCCAACCTATGGTAATTAGTCACCTTGTAAATAGCCTATCACGGGTGATGTTGTGTGTGTAGGGTGTGGGGTGTTTGGGAGATATAAGTGGGGCTTTGGCCATGCAAGTTTGTCTTGTGTCTTGTGTTTTGCCAATAAACTATGAGCTGATCACTTACACGCGTCTGAACCCAGTATATTAAACTGACGACAAGGATGGGATCCTGATGAGCGAGCCTGAACCAGCTACCGACCCGGCACCACAACACAAGTCCCCAGACTCTGTGACCAGCACTGCACCATGCACCGAGCCCCAGCTCCCCGCACCTCACACCGCTACTCCTCGGGTCATGGCTGCCACTCCGGGACAGATCGCTGCTTTCGACCTGGCTCATCCCGAGCTCTGGGAAGCATGGGTCGAGCAACTGAAGTATTTCGTCCACTTCCAGGACATAGTGGAGGCAGAAAAGAAGAAATCATTCCTGCTCAGCACATGCGGCATCTCCACGCTTCGCCTGGTACAGGGCCTCATCGCTCCCAAATCACTGAAGAAATCCACATACGAGCAGCTCATCAAGGCCCTCACAGACCATTTCATGCGACGACCCACCAAAATGGCGATGTGGATGGACTTCTTTGCATGGACACAACAGACCAGCGAAGCACACACTGACTTCATGGCCCAACTATGGTGGCTGCCTATCCATTGCAGGTTTCCTGACCTTGAGGACGCTCTCTTAAACCAATTTGTATCAGGCATCTGAGAGAGTCCTCACACAAACCATGGACCCAGTTACACTTAGACTTCGCGGGTCCATTCCAGGGGCAGATCTTCTTTATCCTGGTGGACTTGTTCACCAAATGGCTAGAGGTAGTGCCTGTCCCCTCCACTTTGTCCCATGCCGTGATCCGCACCCTATGGCGGATTTTCAGTACCCATGGTCTGCTGGACACCCTAGTTATGGACAATGGGACTTCCTTTACATCTGCAGAGTTCCAGGAATTCACAAACTACTATGCTATCAGACATGTCCGTTCTGCTCCCTTCCACCCTGCAACGAATGGCCAGGCTGCGCGCATGGTGAGGACAACAAAGGAGTCCCTGCACAGGCTAGCTCTGGGGGACTGGGAATACCAACACAATACCAAGCGAGGATCCTAGGATGGACCTATCGGCCACCTCGGATCCAGCGCCCGACCTATGGTGATTAGTCACCTTGTAAATAGCCTATCACAGGTGGTAGTGTGTGTGGTGTGGTGTGTTTGGGAGATATAAGCAAGGCTTTGGCCCTGCAAGTTTGTCTTGTGTTTTGCCAGTAAACTATGAGCTGATCACTTATACACGTCTGAACCCAGTATATTAAACTGATGTACTGCACAATGCTTCAGTTTGTTTTTGCCAAGCTCAATGTCTGTTTACTTTGTTAGATTAGAATTGTCTGTTTGAGAGCTGAGATCTATAAAAATGTGGTTTTGATTTCCATGTATGAATAAGTCTCAGGAAACACCCTTTATTCTCTCTTGTTAATTAGAATACAGTGAACTTGCCCATGCACAGTTAAAATAAACAATTTATTTTAAAATGTCAAATATTTTCACAGAATGACACATTAACTACTTGCCAGTGGAGGCTCTGGCAGTTGTCAAATAATTTGAAAATGGTCAGATCAAACGTTTGACAATAAATAATATGGACAGCATATCCCAACCCAATTTATTTTGAAAGCTACCTCCAATTTTCTGTCCATTGTCTATTCATGTAATGCCTATTTTGTCCCTTGGGGAATGCATAAATTATGTGAAATATATGTGTGATCTTCCCACACAAGCAGTAGTGTCTCCATGGTCAGACATCTGGGAAAAGAGAGGCTATGTTCATCATATCTCAAGAATGTCAACAAGCTGCAAAGAGACTGGTAAAGCCTTAGACCATGTGTACAACTTAAGTCAATGGCTTTGCTGAATGTCAACTATGTTTAAATATATAAGGAGTGAAGGGATCCATCTGGCAGACTAATGTGATTGCTGCTTGGCTCAAATTTTTGCGTAGAGGGTCTGTGTAGGTCCCTTTTGTTTTATACTCTCCCTTGGAAGAGTATATCTTGTTGTCCCCTACTAATACCAATGCAGTTTTCACAGATGTTAACATAGTTTGCATAGGTAGTGCATCCTTTTAAATTTTCAGTTGGTCACCCCTTATTAGGAAGGACAGCAAGTAAGTGACCACTGTGTGGTGGAGTAAGATTCCCAAGTCTGGTTCTGAGAGGTCTTCTGGGGGGGGGGAAACCCTGCGTAGAAGAAAACTTCCACCAGGTTCATCTTTCCCTTATAACTGAAACATTTTGATGGGAACATTCATATATCATGAAATTTTTCCTGATAAATTTCTTAAATATGCACAATATTCAGGATTGGAATCTTGTGGAAAGACAGTGTAGCATATATTGAGTGGTACACTGCATATAGGAATTATGTCAATCACAGGCCCATTTCCATGCTAGATAGTTGAAATGCCTCTCAAAGAATATCCATCATCTATGTCAGTTATCAAGACTACCGTAAGCACATATTAGAGACTGGATCCAGAAATGTCCTTCCCATTTAAGAAAAACTCCTTCCCTTTGGGTCCAACTCAATAACTGTACATGATCAAAGACAGCAAATTTACTCAAGTTTTCTTTGTCATATTTGTGAAACTGCACTGATGTGATCAGTAGGGCTTGGATAACTGTTGCTAGTTTCTATTACTCTGTGGAAATTTCAGTACTGGAATACTCTCAGTTCTATGAAACTCTAGTTGGTTGGTAGGATAAGCGTGTGCACTAATTAGTATTTGTAACCTTTTATGGCCAAAACTGACCACACTTGTGTGGATTGGATATCACAGAAAATTTCTAATAATATAAGGGGCATTTCCCCTCACTTTGCTATAGACTTGCCACTCATGTTGTCTCAGGGGAGGCAGTTCCCCAGGAACAACATTCTACAGATCATTTGGGGCAGCATTGGGAGGAGGGAGGTAAGAATGTCTCATTCTGTCGGTGGAAGTCCTTTCTCTTAATGGAAATTTACTGCAGGATTGAAGAACTTCCAGTTTTCTTTCTTTCTTTCTTTCTTTTTTGGTGAGTGTGGGTGTATGTGTGTATGCCTGGAAGTCATGGTTGACCCCTGGCGACCCCTAGTGGGGCTTGGATGTTTCAGAGAGGTGGCTTGCTATTGCCTGCCTCTGCATCCCAGCCCTGGTATTCCTTGGAGGTCTCCCTTCCAAGTACTTGCCAGGTTCAGTCCTGCTTAGCTTCCAAGATCTGATAAGGTTGGGTTTTGCCTGGGCTATCCAGGTCAGGGCAAATTTCCTGTTTTCTTGATCAGTGTCGTTCATATATGGATTATTGGCTTAATTTAAAGTCTGCATTTGGTAAAGCACAATCATGTGGAAACTGAGATTAGGAAAGACTAGGAACCTAGATTTTTATTTTTTTGTTCTGTTTTTTGTCTTTGGACTATATTTGGTGACTATATATTTTCAGTTTAAATCAAGGTATGATGCTTAGGATCCACATGTCCCACGTATGATGAAATCATGGACCTTCATCATGTTTGAAAAGTGGTCTTTCAGGAGAAGGAAGTCTTCTGCTGTTTCAGGAGCTAACATTATCCTGAACTTTATTGTAACCAATGTCATTTACCCTCCGGGAGATTTAGAAATGCTTTGGTATTGCATGTGCTCTGTACATAATCTTTTGTAGGACCCAAATTAATAAAATTAAAATTAAACTTTATCTTCAGTTCTTCTTTTAAGTTTTGATTTAGACATTTAAAATTTTGCCTAGGTCACCACTAGTTCTGTGACTTAGTGGAGAGGTAATGGGAGCTTGTGCATCTCAAACAGCTACCATGCATGCTACATGGAAAATTGTTTTTGAAACAGTGGGAAGGGACTTTCGAAAACCAATGCCTGTGTGACATGGCATGCTGGGTTGTTTATTAAAGGAAAGAAGTTAGAGATCTCACTCAGCTCCTCACTCTTATCTAGAATTTGGATAGCAGAGTGTCGTGGATCAGTTTATGGAAGTCAACTTTGACCAGGAAGAAGGGGACAGAGAAGTGGGTTCCAGTTCACAACCTGGCATAGCAGCTGGTCTTTGGCAGATATGGAGCTGCTGGAGGAGAATGATGCTCTGCTGAACG
>NW_015174872.1:524441-536400 GCF_001447785.1 Gekko japonicus | reverse complement strand
TGCTGAACCCAACCTTGGCCCCAGGCTCAGAGAAGCTGTCCTGGGCCATTTCACCTCCTTCATCCCTGGAGCCACTGGAACACCGGCGGTGAAGGGCACGGCACAAATTACTTGAAAGGAGGCAAAGCGTGTGCCTCACAGCCGAGAGACACCTGGTGTTAACAAGCCAAGGCAATTACCCACACATGGCACAGCTGTGAACCTAGCATAAATGGAGAAGCAGAAGACGAGCCAGGCATGGAAGCAATGAGTTGAAATACCTCCAGCCTCACAACTACTTTGCCTGAATCCGCTTTATATCCTGATGACCCTCGATCCGGACTCTGTTCTACCATTGTGATTTCCTGGACTGCATCTGACTATGACTTTCAGGTTGAAGCTACCTCTCTTGAAATTGACCTTTGAACCATGGCTCGACCTTGCCTCCAGACTATCCAGACTTGGACCACTCACATGCCTAACTAGCCACCCCTCACCACTTTCTGTGTGTCATGACACAGGGATTCACTAGTCTAGAATACTGCAGAAGGTCTTTGGGAAACAGTAAACCAGGATCAATGATATAAGCCACTACTTTAAATGTCCCACTAGACAAGAAACAAAAAGGTCCAAAACCCAGAAATCAGTCAAGAAACTGAGCCACTAATTCCAAACAAACATCTATATACCTAATTCCAAACATGGTTATGGAGTGCAAATGTGGGGCAAAAACCTTACAATGGCGTCAAGTACAGATTGAGATGTTTCTGGAAACCTTGGGAATCTCCTAGGTTTGAAGAAAAATCTTAAACTCAACAAAATGCTGGGGAGGAGGAGGGAGTAAAGAAACATAAAATAGATTAAAACAGTCAGTATCTCACAATGCTACCTCACAAGGTCTTGGTAGCCATTATAAATGGCCTAGACAACTAAAGACAATATGACTATTGTTGTCTAGATAATCCAAAATGGGTGCCTAGGTCTCATGTGGTAGTGTTGCAATAATTTGATAATCATTTACTCTGTAATTAAAGTGGGGGGGGAACAGAGACAGAAGGAAGGGAAGGAGAGAGCAAAAGGGTTAAAAACATGAAATCCCACTCTGCAAACGTTTCATGGGTCCTGCTCTTGTTTAACTCTTAATTATTATTTGATTCAATAGGTTGGATCAATCCCCACCTCTTGCATATGTAGAAGGTAATAGTGTTCATGCAGTTTTCCAGTTCTCTGTCCACTGTACTCCCCAAATCACATCTCACACTGTTTCTCAGGGTTCTCTGATACTTAGATGCAAGGTGCAATTTGAGGGGAAAGGGCTGCGGGTTCTTTTTTTTTTTTAATCCCCGGAGGGATATCTTTTATTATTTTTTATAAGACTACAAAACTACAAAGAAAATATAAGGGAAGGGGATTACATCTAAGGATAAAGGATAGATAACCACACTACACTAAAAACCCAAGAGGAGGAGATCATATCCCTGTTAATCTAAGTGTTATTAATAAAAGTGTTAGTACAACAATATACTTGTAGAGTTCTTGTTTGTCTCGGCTTCAATGTTAATATGTTAGTTGTTGTGAGAGAACTTTCTGAGCATCTTCTTGTTGTTTGCTTCAAAAGGCAATTTTCAGAGTCCTTCTGCCTTTACTTCAGTTTTCTGTCTCTGAAATCATATGTAACTTTCATTGCGCCTGCACCCGTTTCTACAGCAGAGTCCTCATCCGTTCCAGAGGTAGTGGAGTCACTTGATTTCGATTCTCCATTTTGGATTCTTCCTCCAATCCCAACTGGTGTCTCAAAAATTCTTTGGCTTTAAAAATGGAGTCAATCTTTTCTCTTTTGTCGTTGATTTTAAAGATGACACCCTCTGGGATCGCCCACCTGTACGAAATTTCATTGGTTTGAAGAAAAGAAATTAAGTCCTTATAGCTTTTCCTCTTTTGGCGAATTTCAAATGGAATGTCTTTTAAAGTTTTAATGTTTATATTCCCCATTTTCAGTGGAGTTGCTGAAGTCGCTTTTAAAATAGCATCTCTGGTCTGTCTTCTTGAGAATCTGACCACAATTTCTCCAGGCAGGCTTAATATAATTGGAGTATGCCCTATAAGCAGTCTCCATCTCTTTTACTACTTCATCCGCTGTTGAGCCTATTGCTGAAGCAATTATCTCACTGAGCAACTTCCTCAGATCCTCCTTTGCCGATTCAGGAACTCCCTGGAATCTGAGAATCATGTTGGCTTTTTCCATTTGTAGCTGTAACAAACGGTTTTCTTGGAAGTTTTGTTTTGGTTCAACTTCCCCCATTCTTTTCTTCATTTTCTTGTTTGTGGTGTCTATCTCTTTAATTCTCTCAGTTGTATGCTCTACCTTCTTCGCTGTTTCTGCCAGTTGGAGCTGCTGGGATGCGAAGTTTTGATTCAGCGAAGTCAGTTGCTGGTTAATACCATCGAGTTGCTCCATCACCGGCTTGAGCATATCCGCTAACATTTCCATGACTTCTGCTCTCTCTTCTGGTCTTGGGCTCTGACTACCCGCCGGTTTCACTTTAAACTTTCTTTGTGAGGTCGCCATTTTATACGATTGTTTACAATTCCAAACCGCTTCTCGTGGACTCGAAAAATCGTCACCTCAATGTCAGTGCTCAAGTAAGTCTCTCGAAACAAAATCGCTGCTTGTTTTCCCCCTGCCCCCATCATTACGCTTATCTGTCCATTCGCATAAGAGGCGTCCCTCTTTGCGCTCCGCTTTTCCCACGGGGGGGGGTAGTTCACTTTTAAAATATTCTCTTTTTTTAACTCATGTTCATTGTTGGTCATTTCTCTGACCTTGCTCACATTAATCGATATTCCGCTCGATCTCCAGCGCTTTTCCCAGTTGAATCAGCTTGTGCCCGAAGGCCACACAGTGGCAGGACCATCAGGGCGGAGGGAAGCCTCAATTCTCTCGCATTTAACCATCGAAGAGGCTGCCCCTCAAAAGCCCAAAGGCCTGGAGCCTATCACAAAGGCTTCATGTGAGTGCTACTTGAGGTATCACCCCTCCATACCGCTGGTGTGCGAGTCGCTCCCCCGAGGTCCGGGGAGAACGACCGCCATCGCTGATCCACAAACCGGAAGCCGGCTGAGGGTTCTTAAGCAAGAAGAGGGAGATGGCAAAGATCCATCTCTGCTCATTGTTTTCTGCTCATTGTTTCCTGAATCCAAACTATTGCTATTTAGTCCTGAATAAGTGGTTTAAGGTTCATTGTTTTTACAGAACGGGCATGAGATCCAGCTTTGCCAGTAAACTGCTCTGAGGATCTCATACTTATATGTCACATTTGATTGTGACATTGTCTGGACACATGGTAAAGAAGCCCTGGCCATATTCCACCAGGCATTCAATGACTTTCACCATCAACCTGACAATGAACCAATCTATGTAAGAAATACATTTTCTGGACACGACTGTAAAAATAAACAATGGACACATAGAAACACCTTATACCAGAAACCTACTGACCGACAAATCTAGCTACATGCCTCTAGCCACCATCCTAAACATACCAAACGATCCACTGTATACAGCCAGGCTCTATGCAACAGCCACATCTGCTCCAATCCCACAGACAGAGATTCTCTCTTGAAGGATATACAACAAACCTTTTTGGAACTAAAGTATCCACCTGATGAAGTCAAGAAATAAATTAACAAAGCAAGAATGATACCCAGAGAAAACCAGCTCTATCTGCTGATGGATGGCTGACCAGACTCCGCCCCAGAAAATCTGGGGATGGCGTTAGAGGCCATGGCTGGGTGGTTACAACAGAGTCGGTTGAAATTGAATCCATCAAAGACGGAGGTACTGTACCTGACACAGGGCAGTGTATGTTTGGGAATTAGACTCCCAGCACTTGATGGGGCACCGTTGATGCTTGCACCCGGGGTTAGGATCCTTGGTGTGATCCTGGATGTCTTGCTTTTTATGGAGGCCCAGGTCACCACCACTGCCAGGTCTGTCTTTTAAGATTTTCAGCAGGTCAGGTAATTGGCCCCTTATCTCTCTGCCTAGGACCTGGCTACAGTGACCCATGCAATGGTCACTTCCAGGCTAGATTACTGTAACTCACTCTACGTGGGCTTACTCTTGAACCTGACCCAGAAACTCCATCTGGTGCGAAATGTGGCAGCTCACCTGCTGACTAAGATGCCTATGTGGGCATGCATTCAGCCAGTGCTCTACCAGTTGCACTGGCTACCAATTGAGTACTTGATCAGCTTCAAGGTGTTGGTATTACCCTTTAAAGCCCTGAGTGGCCTGGGACCTGCATATCTAAGGGGCTACTTCTCCCCATATACCCCCTGGAGATTTACTGGTTATCCCTGGCCCATAGGATGTCCACTAAGCCTCAACCATGGCCAGGACTTTTTCTGTACTGGCCCCAACCTGGTGGAACATACTCCCACCTGAGATCAGGGCCTTGCAGGACCTATCACAGTTCCACAGGGCCTGTAAAACAGAGCTGTTCCACCAGGCTTTCCGTTGAGGTGGTGGACACCCAATTAGTTGGCCTCCCTGCATAGAAGTTGCCCTGACTATTTGCCCTATAAGGAGTCCGGGTTTTATAAGAGCAATATTGGTGTGACTTCAGTTACCATCAGTCCAGCTTATAGGGGGCCTGAACTGTTATATTTAATTCACCATCTTTTAATCATTTGGTGTTTTAGCTGTTTTAAGAATTAATTATATTACCTGGTTTTAATTGTTCATGCACTTTGTTATTACCCGCCCTGAGCCCATTTAGGGAAGGGTGGGATATAAATTTAACTATTAAATTAAATAAATGATAAATAAAACAATTTGAACATGGATACTAGTACCAGAGCTTGCAATAAACCCAGATGCCAACTTTGCTGCTACATACACCCAGACAACATAATCACTGAACCTAACAACATCAACTCCTCCATTTCAGGCTCATTCACTTACTCATCTTCTAACATTGTATATGCCATTAAATGCCAACAATGTGTTCAGTTCTCTACATAGGACAAACAGATCAAACCCTACGCCAGAGGATAAATGGACACAAATCTGACATCATGAATCACAAAACTGAGAAACCTGTAGGAGAACATTTCAGCCTCCCAGGGCACTCAATTGGGGACCTCAAAGTAACTGTTTTATTGCAAAGGAATTTCAGAAATTGATTGGAACAGGAGATTGCCTAATTACAAGTTATTACAACACTTAGGACAATAGACTCCCCAGGGCTTAACAGAGATAACAGCTTCTTACACATGCAAAATCTCTCTGTTCTCACATGTACCCAGGGTTGAGTTTGGTCGCTCTTGGCAGTGCCACTGGACTCAGGCTTTGTTCTCACATCTGTTTGTTAACTCTCACATTTGTGTGCTAATTTGCTGCCATTAATTGATCTTGCTGCCTTGATCCAATCTCAATAAGCTTCACTTATGCATCTTAACTCTGGTCCTTCCTGATGCTCCCCCCCAAAAAAATTTCCTGTATGTATGGCTTGAAGAAATTTTGTTTCAATTTGTCTGAGGAAGTGTGCTTGCACACGAAAGCTTACACTTTAAATAAAACTTTGTTGGTCTTAAAGGTGCTATGTGGTTCACCTTCAGAATAGTTTGGGGAAGGCCCAGACTGGCTATCGAGCATGGCAGGGTAGATGGAGGGGATTTAGCCTTCTACCCTGTGCTGCTTTCAACAGCCCCCAAAATGGTGATGGGGGTGTTGTTTGTCCCACTTCCGGTTCCACATGTTCTAGGCAGGCATGTAGAACTGGCACTGGGACAAGCAGCCCCCCCCCCCATGTTTTGTTGTTAAAAGTGAAAGGAAAGAAATAGTAAAGCCCCACTCCACAGCTGATTGGTCTCCCCCAACTATTTTGAAGATGAGTCCTGGTTAGACATGAAACTCAATTTGGGTTGGGACTCAAATGTTTTGTTTTCTTCCCCTGCCAGTGCATGTACTTGTGCGGCACTTATTGACAGTACATATTGACTAGGCCTGAAGATCTAAGTGCCACAATAATGCTTATAAATTATCAATACAGTCACATGCTTTGGCTTTTAAGATGGATACTTTGGCAAAGTGGAACATTTCAATAGCTATAACACATATATAGAACAGGTAACCCAACAAGTTCCCTTAATGTAAAAATTAGCTGTATTGTTATCAGAAATGATATTGACAATGGTAATTGCAGTAAACCAGTTAGGATGTTTAATTATTTGTAAACAATTAATTGCCCGTGTAATAATTATTTAATCCATATTGTATTCTAGTAAGCAAGGCCTGAGCAAGGCTTTCAATGACAACAGGTTTGGGAGGTTATTAATTCATAGGGTCACCATAAGTCAGAAATGACTCGACGGTAGATAACATGCAAATTCTGATAAGGAGCAAAGCCTAGTAATTTTGCAATTGATTACAGAATAACATTGACTGAAATGACAAAAATCCTGTTACTTTTCTCTCCACTGAAATTCCACTTCTCAAGTGATTGCATGCTAGGATATACTATGTTTTAGAATTTAGCCTCTAGATCAGTGACATTTGCAGGTTTTCATTAAATGTAGCATGTGAATTCATATCTCAGCCAAGAACCAATTAGACAAATTTAATAAAATCTCAGAGAAACTACAAATACTAATACAATAGTATTGGGTGGAAAATCCATTAAACAGTAACTTACTTTCAGAGTCTTCCTGTAGTCTGTTAGTTAATACTCTGTGAATCACTGGTTCTCCACTCAGTTCAAAATCCTAATGATTTTCAAACAAGAAGATTTTTGTTTAGCTTTTCTCACTTCAGCAGAAGCCTTCAGCGATAACATGCTGACTTTAGGCTCATTCTCATCTCTTCATTGGCTCAGCACGTCAGTGCACAAAGATTACTCATTAACAGCTCTTTTCTTTGCTGAACCAACTAAACAGACTAGAAGCACTGGGACTTTCTGAAAGCTAGACAGAGAGATCAACTCCTGCATAGCAGATACTTTTTATCCAGCGAAGATTCTTGTTGAATCATGAAAGGCACATTGTCAAGTACTGACTTTTGCTACTATTGATTAAGACAATCAAAAGCTTACTGGCATTGCTTGTATGATTCCAGTACCAAATGGGGTTCCAGTTCCTGAAAGAGGAACTGGTGCCTCCAGTTTGTTTTAAAGAACATTAAATGCAGATAATTTATCATTATAATTTTAATGTATAACTATAATTTACCAGTATAATGATATCACAACTAAGGCCCCGGTCACAAGGGAGATTTTGGCCCGGGAGAGGGACGGATCGGGGGCGCAGCAAACGGGCATGAGCATACGGCAACATCTGGGAATCGGCTCGCACCCATCCCCGATCCGCCCCTTAAGGCTAATAACGTGCTGTAAGAAAGAACCACCCCCAGAGGAGGACTTACCTGGGACGCCGCATCAAGCGCGGCCGTGGGATCGCCGGCGTGCTCTTCGTTCGTAGCAATACCGGCTCCTGGCCGAACTGCGCATGCTCACACATGCGCAGTTCAGCTGTCTTGTTTCCCTGTCAGTGGCTTCCCCCCCGGCATCTGATCGTGCCAGGGTGGAAGTGCGTGGCGGCTCATGGGATCTATGTGATCCTGCGGCCGCGTGTCTCTTTTGGCGCGGCTTTAAAAAGCTGCACTTTGCCCGTGTTCCCCCCCCCCCCGAGTGGCAGGGGCCTATGAATGATAATTGTCATTTAGTGTACCTTAATTTTTCAAATACACACAAAAGAGAGATTTTGAACATCTTGGTTCAAAAGGCTCACTTTTCCCCCAAGAAGCTAATATGTGCTGGGTGGGAGAGGCTGGGATAGAAGTTTATAAACTATTACAGATATAAGGTATATGGACAAGAGAAAACATTTTTATGTCCTAAAATACTAGAACATGGGAGCATCAAACAAAATTGATTGTAAGTAGATTCAGTACAGATTAAAGAAAGTACATCTTTGTATGACATGCAGAAATCACTACCATGGATTTTAGTAATGGCCAGTGCCTTAGGTGACTTTGGAAAGGGATTAGACAAATTCATGGAGGATAGGTTCATCCGTAGCTGTTCTCCATGATAACTAAATAGGACTTTCACATTCCGAAGAGGTGTACCTCTGAATTGCTGGTGAGGGCAGCAATAGGAAGGAGGCTTTAGCATCTGTGCTCCTGCTGTAGGCCTTCCAGGGTGTCTGGTTAGCTTTTCTCAGAAAAAGGATGCTGAACTATATTGGTCACTGGTGTGATCCAGCAGAGTAGTTCTTATGTGCTTATGACTCCATAATGGGTCCATGGTTACTGATACAGTTTAACCAAAGGCCCAGTGCCCAGCTCTGGAACTCCTTCTTCACCCAAGACAATTTTTGTGCAGGAATTTCTACTCCTGCCCAAATCCTTCCCACACAATGACCGATTCCCCACAAGTGCTGCTCCCCGCTCGCTCTTCCCTTTTACCCCGATGGTACGTGTCAATTTCACACAAGCTGCTGCGTGGCAGCATTTTGCCTCGCAGCTTCATGTGATTTCCCCCGTGTCTACTCAATCCTGTTTTTTGAGGATTGAGTAGACGTGGGGGAAATCGCGCGAAGCTCTGGGGCAAAATGCGACCGTGCAGCAGCTTGTGTGAAATTGACACGTACCATTGGGGCAAAAGGGAAGAGCAAGCGTGGAGCAGCGCTTGTGGGAAATCGGTTAATGCTTCTACAGGTCAGGTGACTGGGTTGCACGATGCCTCTGTGATCAAATTATCCACCTTCTGAATCGCATAAAAATCCTGTAGGTCAGTTCCCTGAACACCTGTAAGACTGGCAAAGAATTTAAAATATATATGGGAAAGAGACATTAAATGAATGTTGTCACAAGATGTTGGAAACATGTATACATGAAGGGATAATCTAGAGTAGCATTAAAAGGGGGGATTTTTATGTTATGGTAGCACTAGCATGGCCTGGATGACCCAGGCTGGTCCAGGCTTATTAGATATCAGAACTTAAGAAGGATTGGCCCTGCTTCGTACTTGGATCGGAGACTAGCAGGGAAGTACAGGGTTGCTATGCAGAGGCAGGCAGTGGCAAACCATCTCTGCTTGTCTCTTGTATTAGAAACCCTATGGGAGCACAGAGTTGCCAACCTCCATTTTGGGCCTGAAGATCTCCCAGAATTACAACTGATCTCCAGACAACCGAGATCAGTTCCCCTGGAGAAAGTGGCTCTTTGGAAGGTAGAGTCTGTGGCAATCTCCAGAAATTTCCCAACCCAGAGCTGTTATCCATACGGGTCACCATAATTCAACTATGGCTGATTCTGCAATGGCTTTTCCCTCCGTTGTTTTACCAAACCCACATTGGAACAGAAAAGGTGCAGCTCAAAACCACATTCAAATACCCCAGGGCAATGCTGTACTGACTGCAAAGTCACCCCTGAATGGCCATAAACCTATGCAGAAGGTACCATAAAATCCGATGATCAAAGAAAGTGAAAGCAGCATGCATTGCAGAGGGAAATTTCTGTTCCAACGTGGGTTTGGTAAAACAATGGAGGGAAAAGCCAATGCAGAATCGCCCTGTGACTTAGCAGTACTTTCCACCACCAGCACTAACACTGTTTTGCTTTAATGAAGTGAAAAGTCCTTAGACGTACTCGTGATTTCAGCTGTAAGACTTTTATTCGGAAAGAACAAGACAAAGTAGTCGGCTCGCAGGTCGGCTTATATGCCCCAAGGAAAACACACCCACACACACCCAACACCCGTGAATGGTCTATCTACAGTGATTAGATTATTCCTAGGGACCCTAGGTTCCCAATTGGCAGGCAACTAGGATCCAAACGTCTATTGTGTTCGGGAGCGAAGCTCAGCTACTTCGCCTGACCTCATGCTGAACCTGCCAAAACTGGATCGCGCACATGGCTGGGTCAGGACACAACATGAAGGATTCTCTAATCTGCACATGGTAGTAAAAAGCTATTTCATTGAAAGAGACATGATTCATTTTATGGCTCTTAGATTAGTTCCATAGGCACCTTAGAGAGATTGCATAGCAGATTATGCCTGCCCCAGACTTGCATACAAGAAGTTGTTTGAGGTCTTGTGTAAGTTAAAGAGCATCTTTGGATTTAGTTTCACTTTTCTCATACAGCGCTCAAGTGTGAGGTGTAAAACAGCCTTTCTATCAGTAGAAGGCACCCATTTTATATAATGAAAAGCCCAACACACTGACATCCTTATTCTGTTTACTCAGAAGTAAGTCCCAGCAATTTCAGTGAGACTTTCTCCTAGGTAAATATGCACAGAATTGCAGCCTTGTATAGATTCTCTGATTTGTAGCTTGTTAAAGAATCCTTAAGACTTTGCACAGATAAACCCATTTGATTACTTCCAGCACTCTTTTGCATACTTTGGCCCAGTGAAGCGTCACATTAACAGTAGTATCTCTGTTAGGAAACTCTTCACAGGCCCCGGTCACACGGGAGGATTGCCCCGCGAAATGGACGGATTGAGGGCGGATTAAACCGGCACTATCAGATGCCAACATCTGGCAAGCGACGTGCACCCGCCCCTAACCCGTAGCTTCTGGCCGAAGATGCGTATCTAAAAGAGACTAGTGAAAAGGCAGTACCTACCGGATGACACACAGCACCGACGGCCGTGGGATCGCCGATGCGCGGTTATCCCATGGTATGTGTGGTAATGGCGAACTGCGCATGTGCACAACTGCTGCGGCTGGCCCTCCTCGCCCTTCTTAGAGTCTCTTCCCCTGCAGCATGTGATCGTGGCTGCCGGCAGAAGCGCAGAGCCTCGGGGGACCTGTCTGATCCCGATGCCACGCTTCCGTTTGTTCCGGTGTAACAGGCCGGATTAACCCCCCGGCCAGAGTAACCCCGGGGTTACTCTGGCCTAGGCTAGAGTAACCCCGGGTTAATCTGGCCAGCTGTAACAGGCCAGATTCACCCCCCCGGCCAGAGTAACCCTGGGGTTACTCTGGCCTAGCCTAGAATAACCCCCCCATTCACCCCCCGGCCAGAGAAACCCCGGGGTTACTCTGGCCTAGGCTAGAGTAACCCCGGGTTAATCTGGCCAGCTGTAACAGGCCAGATTCACCCCCCCGGCCAGAGTAACCCTGGGGTTACTCTGGCCTAGCCTAGAATAACCCCCCCATTCACCCCCCGGCCAGAGAAACCCCGGGGTTACTCTGGCCTAGGCTAGAATAAACCCTCCAGGCCAGATTAACCCCCCAGGCTTGCTTTCTGGGGCTGCTGTCTTTTCCTACTAAGAGAGATACTTCCCCAATAACCAGAGAGAACCACCTTCTGTTGCCAGAGGCGATGCCTTTTACTCTTGGGAAGCCCCAATACCGAGGGCACCCCACTTATAACCTGACCCAGAGACCCACAGGACTCAGGCCAAGGAAGGCACCCAAGTCCCATGATGATTATCCTAGTGACTCTGCAAATGACAGCCTGAAGCAGAAGACACTCAAAAGACCACGTGAGGGACCAGACAATGATGACATCAACATCTCACAGAGACGCCAGCAGATGAAGACTTTCAACCCACTACCAAGTTCTGGAAGGAAGTATCTGTCAGCAAGCTGCCAAGTTTCGTTTTTTATCGTTTCCCATGTGCATGCTTCCCCCTTCGCTTAATTGCCGCTTCAGCTGCAACAACTATCTTTCAAGGCCGCTGGAGGAGTCGCTGGAATTATTGCTTTGACTTTAGTCAGGATGAGCCGTGGGAAGCTCGTACCTGTCTTGCTTTCGGTAGCAGTTGGTTCCCAGGCCGCAAGGCGCGCGGGGGAACCTTAGTAATTGGATGTTGCTCATACGAATGTACTATAACCTTTCATGCGCATAGTTTGCCTATCATTCCTAACAGTGTTCCTGTCCATGCATCTATAGCTTCAAATAAAGTAAAACCTTCCTGCAAGTGTGTACTTCGTTTTTGCTGTGGGTCCTGACAGTATCTTAGCA